>NC_059203.1:4168539-4193539 GCF_020615455.1 Coregonus clupeaformis
CTGTATAAAAAGAGGAGAGTACTTAGCTGAGTGTAGAGCAGTCAAACTGATCTCTGACTCTGGGAGACTGAACCCTATTAACAAGATGTGATATAGCTATTCCATAAAGTGTTGGTTACTGTAGTAGAGGTTTACTTTTCAATGAAAATATTTCATTCTTATTATTCTCATAGTGCCAGCAAACATAGTGGGAGGGGAAACACAGACAATTCTACACCATATCAATACTTACAAATTCTACAATAACATATTCATGCTAGCTCTATAAAAACATATTCATGTTAGTTCTATAAAAACATATTCATGTTAGTTCTATAAAAACATATTCATGTTAGTTCTATAAAACCATATTCATGTTAGTTCTATAAAAACATATTCATGTTAGTTCTATAAAAACATATTCATGTTAGGCTTGTTCTTTAAAAACGCATCTCCCGACAAACGTCTAATACTGCAGTGGATCTGGTGTGACCTGGCTGCTATTTCAAGCATGACTCTTAGCTGTGGGGTGTGGGGTTAAAAGCTGCAGACACCTAGCCCTGCAGAGAGCTACAGTATGTGAATGACTGGGGGATTGATTGAAAGGTAAAAAGCCCTGGTGACCTTGAGGGCCTTATGACCAGAGGAGATTTATCTGAGGGCCTGCAATGGAGCAGAGAAGAGTGTGTGTGTGTGTGTGACAGTGTGTGTGTAGCCAGCCAGTGGGGCTGGACAGAAAAATATAGACAGGGAATCCTTCATGCCCTATACTACACCACACAGCCAGCTAGTCATCAACCTATTTGGGACGGAGCCTGCATTATAGAGCAACACACAGTCACGGCCGGGACAAAAGTGGAAAACATATGCTGCCTCCCTGCATACAGACTGACAGCCCTGCCAACAACGTTTACACACACTAAGCCTACACAAACACACCCACACACACACGCACACGGACACACACACACACGGACACACACACACACGGACACACACACCGTGCCAGACATGTATGGCTCAGACACAAAAAACAAAGATGCAGACAGATTTAGTTCTAAGAGAGGACAATCAAGGCAGATGGAAACCTTTACGGATGACATAAAGCCTAGGGTGCATCCCAAATGGGACTCTGGTCAAAACTAGTGCACTATACAGGGTGTAGGAGCCGTTTTGGCCTGTTTTGGTGTTGTGTATACGTTGTCTGTCAAGGCTTATCTTCACTTGTTTTGTACACTAGAGGGCATTATATGTTGGGGTCATGGGTCACTGGTCACGCGTGTATATAGATAGCACAGGTGACCAGGAAGGGTTAGCACATTCAGTTCTTACCATATCACAGATACGAGGTTAGGAAGTGCAGCTCAGCTTCCACCTCATTTTGTGGGCAGTGTGCACATAGCCTGTCTTCTCTTGAGAGTCAGGTCCGCCTACGGCGGCCTTTCTCAATAGCAAGTCTATGCTCACTGAGTCTGTACATAGTCAAAGCGTTCCTTAAGTTTGGGTCAGTCACAGTGGTCAGCTATTCTGACACTTTGTACTCTCTGTTTAGAGCCAAATAGCATTCTAGTTTGCTCTGTTTTTTTGTTAATTCTTTCCAATGTGTCAAGTAATTCTCTTTTTGTTTTCTCATGATTTGGTTGAGTCTAATTGTGTTGTTGTCCTGGGGCTCTGTGGGGTCTGTTTCTGAACAGAGCCCCAGGACCAGCTTACTTAGGGGACTCTTCTCCAAGTTCATCTCTCTGTAGGTGATGGCTTTATTATGGAAGGTTTGGGAATCGCTTCCTTTTAAGTGGTTATAGAATTTAACGTCTCTTTTCTGGATTTTGATAATTAGCCGGTATCGGCCTAATTCTGCTCTGCATGCGTTATTTGGTGTTTTTCGTTGTACACTAAGGATATTTTTGCAGAATTCTGCATGCAGCCTCAATTTGGTATTTGTCCCATTTTGTGAATTCTTGGTTGGTGAGCAGACCCCAGACCTCACAACCATAAAGGGCATTGGGTTCTATAACTGATTCAAGTATTTTTAGCCAGATCCTTATTTAAATGTTGACCATAAGAACAAAGGAAGATACAACAGGATTTATATATTCTTATTCATGAGGCAAGACAAACAGCATCTTACGTGTATAATAATCTCTGTCCTAGAGAACATGCCATGGTTTAAATTACTCTGTCCTCGTGAACATACTGTGGTTTAAATTATTCTGTCCTCGTGAACATACTGTGGTTGTCACACCCTGATCTGTTTCACCTGTCTTTGTGATTGTCTCCACCCCCCTCCAGGTGTCTCCCATCTTCCCCATTATCTCCAGTGTATTTATACCTGTGTTCTCTTTTTGTCTGTTGCCAGTTCGTCTTGTCTCGTCAAGACTACTAGCGGTTTTTCCCGTACTCCTGTTTTTCTCTAGTTCCTATTTTCTAGTTTTCCCAGTTTTGACCATTCTGCCTACCCTGACCCTGAGCCTGCCTGCCGTTCTGTACCTAGTCACACCACCCTGGATTATTGACCTCTGCCTGCCCTGACCTTGAGACTGCCTTCCGTTCTGTACCTTTTGGACTTTGTTCTGGGTTACTGACCTCTGCTTGCCCTTGACCTGTCGTTTGCCTGCCCCCCTGTTTTTGTAACAAACTTTTGTTACTTCTAAACTGTCTGCATCTGGGTCTTCACCTGAGCCGTGATAGTGGTTTAAATTACTCTGTCCTTGTGAACATACTGTAGTTTATTTTACTCATCCTAGTGAACATACTGTGGTGTAAATCACTCTGTCATCCCATAAAAACATCTCAGAGTGGACATTTCCGTTAATTTTCCTTATATTTCCCATGTAAACAGACTAGAGTGGTCTCTGAATGAGTAGGAAGCAACCTTGTTTAACATCAACCTCGGTCCACTCATTTAACATCAACCTCAGTCCACTCATTTAACATCAACCTCGGTCCACTCATTTAACAATTGACCTCCATTTCGCACCAACATGAATAATAATGGTAGACTGTTTCAAAGTGAATCATATGAAAAAACATCCAATGAACAGTGAATAATACATACTAAATAAATCTCCTCTCTCTCCTCCTCCGGGATCCTTCAGTACAAAAGACCAAGACAGCAACACAAGCCCTCTTTGTAGCGCTGCTGCTGCTTATATTAACATTCAGACTGGAGGCTTAGGAATTATACACACACACACACACACACACACACACACACACACACACACACACACACACACACACACACACACACACACACACACACACACACACACACACACACACACACACACACACACACACACACACACACACACACACACACACACACACACACACACACACACACACACACACACACACACACACACACACACACACACACATACACACACAGACACACACAGACACACACAGACGCACACACACCCTTCATCACACACACACACACACACACACACACACACACACACACACACACACACACACACACACACACACACACACACACACACACACACACACACTTCTTAGGAGTTACAGGGTGGCTGGTGACTGGGTGACTGGGTGACTGGGTTCAGGTCATGACTCAATCAATCAACTTGAGGAGGGATTAACACAGTGAGTGAATACAAGGTCAAGGTACAGTGTAATCTGGAGTGTGTGTGTGTCTGTGTGTGTGTGTGTGTGTGTGTGCGTGTGTGTGTGTAGGAGGTAAAGATACAGTGTGTCTGAAGTAACCTTCCTGAACCCTAACCCCTATTGCTGTCTGACAGTTAACAAATCCTGCTGCCTATAGGATCTATCACTCATTCATAGGTGTGTGTGTGTGTGTCTGTGTGCCTGTACGTGTGAAGGGTGTGTGTGTGTGTGTGTGTGTGTGTGTGTGTGAGTGATGAAGGGTGTGTGTGCGTCTGTGTGCCTGTACGTGTGAAGGGTGTGTGTGTGTGTGTGTGTGTGTGTGTGATGAAGGGTGTGTGTGCGTCTGTGTGTGTCTGTGTGTGTCTGTGTGTGTCTGTGTGTGTATGTGTGTGTGTATATGTGTATGTATGTGTGTGTACGTTTGTGTGTGTGTATGTGTGTATGTGTACCTGCTGTCTTGTTTAATTCATAGGCTACTCAACTGAAGAGGTAGTTAGTGAATATCTCCATAGTGTATTTACACATTACTAAGAACCTGGCCTTGACCCACTATTACAGTGGCTTGCCAAAGTATTCACCCCCCTTGGCATTTTTCCTATTTTGTTGCATTTACATTTTACATTTTAGTCATTTAGCAGACGCTCTTATCCAGAGCGACTTACAGGAGCAATTAGGGTTAAGTGCCTTGCTCAAGGGCACATTTACTGTCACGATCGTCGGGAACAGATGAGGACCAAGGCGCAGCGTTGCAGGCAAACATACTCTTTATTGAGCGAAACGCGATCAAAACAACAAAGACGTTAACGTGACAGTACACGGTCAAACACAACCAACTTGAAACAAGAACCCACAAAAAACAAAGGAAAAACCGACAGTTTAAATATGGCTCCCAATCAGAGACAACCAGCAAACAGCTGACACTCGTTGCCTCTGATTGGGAGTCACTCAGGCCAACATAGAAATAGGGAACATAGATCTACACACCCTGGCTCAACATAACAGTGTCCCCAGAGCCAGGGCGTGACAGTACCCCCCCCTAAAGGCGCGGACTCCGACCGCGCCAACTAAATACCACAGGGGAGGGACCGGGTGGGCACTCCGCCTTGGCGGCGGATCCCGGCTCTGGGCCCGATCCCCACTCCTCTCCAACCCCCCAAAGTACCCCTGGTCCGGTCTGGCCCCGCTGGCCGGAGCCGGACTGACGACACGCACCCCTGGCTTGGTGCGTGGAGCAGGAACGGACCGGACCGGGCTGACGATGCGCACCCCCTGGCTTGTGCGTGGGTAGCAACTGGCCGGACCGGGCTGACGATACACACCCCTGGCTTGGTGCGTGGAGCAGGAATGGACCGGACCGGGCTGACGATGCGCACCCCTGGCTTGGTGCGTGGAGTAGCAACTGGCCGGACCGGGCTGACGATACGCACCCCTGGCTTGGTGCGTGGAGCAGGAATGGACCGGACCGGGCTGACGATGCGCACCCCCTGGCTTGGTGCGTGGAGGAGGAACGGGCCGAGCCGGGCTGACGATACGCACCCCTGGCTTGGTGCGGGGAACAGGCACGGGCCGTGCTGGACTGACGACGCACACCACTGGCCTGGTGTGGAGAGCAGGAGCGGGCCGGACAGGGCTGACGAAACGCACCCCAGACTTGGTGCGGGGAGCAGGAACAGAACGGGCCGGGCTGGCGACGCGCACCATTGGCCTGGTGCGGGGAGCAGGAACAGGCCGGGCCGGGCTGACGACACGCACCACAGGCTCGATGCGAGGAACAGGGACAGGCCGGACCGTACTGGGGACACACACCACTGGCCCTATGCAGGGATCAGGAACGGGCCGGACCGGACTGGTAACACACCCCAGTACCTCTCGCCGTGCCTCCACACTTTCCTTCCCTTTTAACACCAGTGGCCCCCGTAACCTGGCGGCCTCCTCTGTCAACCCGCTGGACCGCTCTATCGCGGCCTCCTGCTGCCCCGACGTCCACGTCGTGAGCCCCCCCCTAAAAAATGTCTGGGTGTCTCTCCTCCCCGTGGACCAGGCCTCCCTAGTTCTCGCCAGACTCTCACCCCACTGCTCCAAAGTCCAACCACTCTGCTCTTCACTTGGCTTGGCCCAGTCGAGACTCTTAATCCATTGCTCCATAGACCAGCCTCTCTGCTCTTCACTTGGCTGGGCCCAGTCGAGACTCCTACTCCACTGATCCCAGGTCCATCCTCTCTCCTCTTCACGCTGCTTGGTCCTGTCTTGGTGGGTTCTTCTGTCACGATCGTCGGGAACAGATGAGGACCAAGGCGCAGCGTTGCAGGCAAACATACTCTTTATTGAGCGAAACGCGATCAAAACAACAAAGACGTTAACGTGACAGTACACGGTCAAACACAACCAACTTGAAACAAGAACCCACAAAAAACAAAGGAAAAACCGACAGTTTAAATATGGCTCCCAATCAGAGACAACCAGCAAACAGCTGACACTCGTTGCCTCTGATTGGGAGTCACTCAGGCCAACATAGAAATAGGGAACATAGATCTACACACCCTGGCTCAACATAACAGTGTCCCCAGAGCCAGGGCGTGACATTTACGTCATTTTGCAGACGCTCTTATCCAGAACAACTTACAAATTGGTGCATTCACCCTATAGCCAGTGGGATAACCACTTTCCAATTTATTTTTTTTATTTTTTTTGGGGGGTAGAAGGATTACTTTATCCTATCCCAGGTATTTCTTAAAGAGGTGGGGTTTCAAATGTCTCCGGAAGGTGGTGAGTGACTCCGCTGTCCTGGCGTCGTGAGGGAGCTTGTTCCACCATTGGGGTGCCAGAGCAGCGAACAGTTTTGACTGGGCTGAGCGGGAACTATGCTTCCGCAGAGGAAGGGGAGCCAGCAGGCCAGAGGTGGATGAACGCAATGCCCTCGTTTGGGTGTAGGGACTGATCAGAGCCTGAAGGTACGGAGGTGCCGTTCCCCTCACTGCTCCATAGGCAAGCACCATGGTCTTGTAACGGATGCGAGCTTCAACTGGAAGCCAGTGGAGTGTGCGGAGGAGGGGGTGACGTGAGAGAACTTGGGAAGGTTGAACACCAGACGGGCTCGCGGCATTCTGGATGAGTTGTAGGGATTTAATGGCACAGGCAGGGAGCCCAGCCAACAGCGAGTTGCAGTAATCCAGACGGGAGATGACAAGTGCCTGGATTAGGACCTGTGCCGCTTCCTGTGTAAGGCAGGGTCGTACTCTCCGAATGTTGTAGAGCATGAACCTGCAGGATCGGGTCACCGCCTTGATGTTAGCGGAGAACGACAGGGTGTTGTCCAGGGTCACGCCAAGGCTCTTCGCACTCTGGGAGGAGGACACAACGGAGTTGTCAACCGTGATGGCGAGATCATGGAATTAAAATGGATTTTGGGGGGGTTGTATCATTTGATTTACACAACATTCCTACCACTTTGAAGATGCAAAATATTTTTTATTGTGAAATAAACAAGAAATAAGACAAAAAACTGAAAACTTGAGCGTGCATAACTATTCACCCCCTCAAAAACTATATTTTGTAGGGCCACCTTTTGCAGCAATTACAGCTGCAAGTCTCTTGGGGTATGTCTCTATAAGCTTGGCACATCTAGCCACTGGGATTTTTGTCCATTCTTCAAGGCAAAACTGCTCCAGCTCCTTCAAGTTGGATGGGTTCCACTGGTGTACAGCAATCTTTAAGTCATACCACAGATTCTCAATTGGATTGAGGTCTGGGCTATGACTAGGCCATTCCAAGACATTTAATTGTTTCCCCTTAAACCACTTGAGTGTTGCTTTAGCAGTATGCTTAGGGTCATTGTCCTGGTGGAAGTTGAACCTCCATCCCAGTCTCAAATCTCTGGAAGACTGAAACAGATTTCCCTCAAGAATTTCCCTGTATTTAGCACCATCCATCATTCCTTCAATTCTGACCAGTTTCCCAGACCCAGCTGATGAAAAACATCCCCACAGCATGATGCTGCCACCACCATGCTTCACTGTGGGGATGGTGTTCTCAGGATGTTGAGAGGTGTTGGGTTTGCGCCAGACATAGCGTTTTCCTTGATGGCCAAAAAGCTCAATTTGAGTCTCATCTGACCAGAGTACCTTCTTCCATATGTTTGGAGAGTCTCCCACATGGCTTTTGGTGAACACCAAACGTGTTTGCTGATTTTTTTCTTTAAGCAATGGCTTTTTTCTGGCCACTCTTCCGTAAAGCCCAGCTCTGTGGAGTGTACGGCTTAAAGTGGTCCTATGGACAGATACTCCAATCTCCGCTGTGGAAGCTACACCTGGACAACACCCTGTCGTTCTCCGCTAACATCAAGGCGGTGACCCGCTCCTGCAGGTTCATGCTCTACAACATTCGGAGAGTACGACCCTGCCTTACACAGGAAGCGGCACAGGTCCTAATCCAGGCACTTGTCATCTCCCGTCTGGATTACTGCAACTCGCTGTTGGCTGGCCTCCCTGCCTGTGCCATTAAACCCCTACAACTCATCCAGAATGCCGCAGCCCGTCTGGTGTTCAACCTTCCCAAGTTCTCTCACGTCACCCCCCTCCTCCGCACACTCCACTGGCTTCCAGTTGAAGCTCGCATCCGTTACAAGACCATGGTGCTTGCCTATGGAGCAGTGAGGGGAACGGCACCTCTGTACCTTCGGGCTCTGATCAGTCCCTACACCCAAACGAGGGCATTGCGTTCATCCACCTCTGGCCTGCTGGCTCCCCTTCCTCTGCGGCAGCATAGTTCCCGCTCAGCCCAGTCAAAACTGTTCGCTGCTCTGGCACCCCAATGGTGGAACAAGCTCCCCTCACGACGCCAGGACAGCGGAGTCACTCACCACCTTCCGGAGACATTTGAAACCCCACCTCTTTAAGGAATACCTGGGATAGGATAAAGTAATCCTTCTACCCCCCAAAAAAAAAAAATTTGTAAAGTGGTTATCCCACTGGCTATAGGGTGAATGCACCAATTTGTGAGTCGCTCTGGATCAGAGCGTCTGCTAAATGACGTAAATGTGCCCTTGAGCAAGGCACTTAACCCTAATTGCTCCTGTAAGTCGCTCTGGATAAGAGCGTCTGCTAAATGACTAAAATGTAAAATGAAGCTTTACAGCTCCTTCAAGGTTATCTTTGGTCTCTTTGTTGCCTCTCTGATTAATGCCGTCCTTGCATGGTCCGTGAGTTTTGGTGGGCGGCCCTCTCTTGGCAGGTTTGTTGTGGTGCCATATTCTTTAAATTTTTTAATAATGGATTAAATGGTGCTCCGTGGGATGTTCAAAGTTTCAGATATTTTTTTATAACCCAACCCTGATCTGTACTTCTCCGCAACTTTGTCCCTGACCTGTTTGGAGAGCTCCTTGGTCTTCATGGTGCCGCTTGCTTGGTGGTGCCCTTTGCTTAGTGGTGTTGCAGACTCTGGGGCCTTTCAGAACAGGTGTATATATACTGAGATCATGGGACAGAGCATGATTGCACACAGGTGGACTTTTTTAAAACTAATTATGTGACTTCTGAAGGTAATTGGTTGCACCAGATCTTATTTAGGGGCTTCATAGCAAAGGGGGTGAATACGTATGCATGCACCACTTTTCCATTGTTTATTTTTTAGAATTTCTTTCATTTCACTTCACCAATTTTGACTATTTTGTGTATGTCCATTACATGAAATCCAACTAAAAATCCATTTAAATAACATGTTGTAATGCAACAAATAGGAAAAACGCCAAGGGGGATGAATACTTTTGCAAGGCACTGTAGTTCACTCTAAATGTCTTCTCTGGTCCAGGAGCGCAATAACCTGGAAGCTGGAGTCTTTATGTAATTAGATGGTCCACAAGTCTGTCTGTCTGTCTGTCTGTCTGTCTGTCTGTCTGTCTGTCTGTCTGTCTGTCTGTCTGTCGTGTACAGCTAGAAACTCCTTTTCTATTTCCACTACTGTTCTGTCTCACTCCCTCTCTCCCCCTCTGCCCCTCTCTCCCTTTCTCCCTCTCCCCCTCTCTCCACCTCTGCCCCTGTCCCCCTCTCTCCCTCTCTCCCGCTCTCCCCCTCTCTCCCTCTCCCCCTCAGCTCTCCTCAGGGCTGAGAAGGTCAGTCTCACAAGATATTGGCTGAGCAGGAAATAACCAATCTTGTTTCCTCAACACGTGTGTATGTATGTGCGTGTCTGTGCATGCGTCCGTGTGTGTATGTGCATGCGTGTGTCTGTGCATCCGTCCGTGTGTGTCTATGTGTCTGTGTGTGTGTGTCCTCACATTGCTCCCTTGATCCGTACTGGCCTTGGACTGATGAAGATCACTGCTGCCTCAATCCCTGCATCAGTCCCAGGGGATGACTGTTTCCTAAATGGCACTCTATTCACTTCATAGTGCACTACTTTGACCAGGGCCCATAGGGAATAGGGTACCATTTGGCACGTAGCCTATGAGACTGACTGACTGGGTGTAATAAGATGGAGAGAAGAGAAAAATGAGAGTGAGAGTGTATAAGAGATAGTTTCTAGTATCTAGAGAGTGTATAAGAGATAGTATCTAGTATCTAGATAGTGTATAAGAGATAGTATCTAGATAGTGTATAAGAGATAGTATCTAGTATCTAGAGAGTGTATAAGAGATAGTATCTAGATATTGTATAAGAGATAGTATCTAGTATCTAGAGAGTGTATAAGAGCTAGTATCTAGATAGTGTATAAGAGATAGTATCTAGATAGTGTATAAGAGATAGTATCTAGATAGTGTATAAGAGATAGTATCTAGTATCTAGATAGTGTATAAGAGATAGTATCTAGATAGTGTATAAGAGATAGTATCTAGATAGTGTATAAGAGATAGTATCTAGATAGTGTATAAGAGATAGTATCTAGTATCTAGAGAGTGTATAAGAGATAGTATCTAGATAGTGTATAAGAGATAGTATCTAGTATCTAGAGAGTGTATAAGAGATAGTATCTAGTATCTAGATAGTGTATAAGAGATAGTAGCTAGATAGTGTATAAGAGATAGTATCTAGATAGTGTATAAGAGATAGTATCTAGTATCTAGAGAGTGTATAAGAGATAGTATCTAGATATTGTATAAGAGATAGTATCTAGTATCTAGAGAGTGTATAAGATATAGTATCTAGATAGTGTATAAGAGATAGTATCTAGATAGTGTATAAGAGATAGTATCTAGATAGTGTATAAGAGATAGTATCTAGTATCTAGAGAGTGTATAAGATAATAATAATAATAATAATTAATCATTTAGCAGACGCTCTTATCCAGAGCGACTTACAGGAGCAATTAGGGTTAAGTGCCTTGCTCAAGGGCACATCGACAGATTTTTCACCTAGTCGGCTCGGAGATTAGAACCAGCGACCTTTCGGTTAGTGGCACAACGCTCTTAACCACTAAGCTACCTGCCGCCCTGAGAGATATCTAAGAGATAGTATCTAGATATTGTATAAGAGATAGTATCTAGTATCTAGAGAGTGTATAAGATATAGTATCTAGATAGTGTATAAGAGATAGTATCTAGATAGTGTATAAGAGATAGTATCTAGATAGTGTATAAGAGATAGTATCTAGTATCTAGAGAGTGTATAAGAGATAGTATCTAGATAGTGTATAAGAGATATTATCTAGTATCTAGAGAGTGTATAAGAGATAGTATCTAGTATCTAGATAGTGTATAAGAGATAGTTTCTAGTATCTAGAGAGTGTATAAGAGATAGTATCTAGTATCTAGATATTGTATAAGAGATAGTATCTAGTACCTAGATAATGTACAAGAGATAGTATCTAGTATCTAGATAGTGTATAAGAGATAGTATCTAGTACCTAGAGAGTGTATAAGAGATAGTATCTAGTATCTAGATAGTGTATAAGAGATAGTATCTAGATAGTGTATAAGAGATATTTTCTAGTATCTAGAGAGTGTATAAGAGATAGTATCTAGTATCTAGATATTGTATAAGAGATAGTATCTAGTACCTAGATAATGTACAAGAGATAGTATCTAGTATCTAGATAGTGTATAAGAGATAGTATCTAGTACCTAGAGAGTGTATAAGAGATAGTATCTAGTATCTAGATAGTGTATAAGAGATAGTATATAGTATCTAGAGAGTGTATAAGAGATAGTATCTAGTATCTAGATATTGTATAAGAGATAGTATCTAGATAGTGTATAAGATTTAGTATCTAGATAGTGTATAAGAGATAGTATCTAGTATCTAGTGAGTGTATAAGAGATAGTATCTAGTATCTAGATAGTGTATAAGAGATAGTTTCTAGTATCTAGAGAGTGTATAAGAGATAGTATCTAGTATCTAGATATTGTATAAGAGATAGTATCTAGATAGTGTATAAGAGATAGTATCTAGATAGTGTATAAGAGATAGTATCTAGTATCTAGAGAGTGTATAAGAGATAGTATCTAGATAGTGTATAAGAGATAGTATCTAGTATCTAGAGAGTGTATAAGAGATAGTATCTAGTATCTAGATAGTGTATAAGAGATAGTATCTAGACAGTGTATAAGAGATAGTATCTAGATAGTGTATAAGAGATAGTATCTAGTATCTAGAGAGTGTATAAGAGATAGTATCTAGATATTGTATAAGAGATAGTATCTAGTATCTAGAGAGTGTATAAGATATAGTATCTAGATAGTGTATAAGAGATTGTATCTAGATAGTGTATAAGAGATAGTATCTAGATAGTGTATAAGAGATAGTATCTAGTATCTAGAGAGTGTATAAGAGATAGTATCTAGATAGTGTATAAGAGATATTATCTAGTATCTAGAGAGTGTATAAGAGATAGTATCTAGTATCTAGATAGTGTATAAGAGATAGTTTCTAGTATCTAGAGAGTGTATAAGAGATAGTATCTAGTATCTAGATATTGTATAAGAGATAGTATCTAGTACCTAGATAATGTACAAGAGATAGTATCTAGTATCTAGATAGTGTATAAGAGATAGTATCTAGTACCTAGAGAGTGTATAAGAGATAGTATCTAGTATCTAGATAGTGTATAAGAGATAGTATCTAGATAGTGTATAAGAGATAGTTTCTAGTATCTAGAGAGTGTATAAGAGATAGTATCTAGTATCTAGATATTGTATAAGAGATAGTATCTAGTACCTAGATAATGTACAAGAGATAGTATCTAGTATCTAGATAGTGTATAAGAGATAGTATCTAGTACCTAGAGAGTGTATAAGAGATAGTATCTAGTATCTAGATAGTGTATGAGAGATAGTATATAGTATCTAGAGAGTGTATAAGAGATAGTATCTAGTATCTAGATATTGTATAAGAGATAGTATCTAGATAGTGTATAAGATTTAGTATCTAGATAGTGTATAAGAGATAGTATCTAGTATCTAGTGAGTGTATAAGAGATAGTATCTAGTATCTAGATAGTGTATAAGAGATAGTTTCTAGTATCTAGAGAGTGTATAAGAGATAGTATCTAGTATCTAGATATTGTATAAGAGATAGTATCTAGTACCTAGATAATGTACAAGAGATAGTATCTAGTATCTAGATAGTGTATAAGAGATAGTATCTAGTACCTAGAGAGTGTATAAGAGATAGTATCTAGTATCTAGATAGTGTATAAGAGATAGTATATAGTATCTAGAGAGTGTATAAGAGATAGTATCTAGTATCTAGATATTGTATAAGAGATAGTATCTAGATAGTGTATAAGATTTAGTATCTAGATAGTGTATAAGAGATAGTATCTAGTATCTAGTGAGTGTATAAGAGATAGTATCTAGTATCTAGATAGTGTATAAGAGATAGTTTCTAGTATCTAGAGAGTGTATAAGAGATAGTATCTAGTATCTAGATATTGTATAAGAGATAGTATCTAGTACCTAGATAATGTACAAGAGATAGTATCTAGTATCTAGATAGTGTATAAGAGATAGTATCTAGATAGTGTATAAGAGATAGTATCTAGTATCTAGAGAGTGTATAAGAGATAGTATCTAGATAGTGTATAAGAGATATTATCTAGTATCTAGAGAGTGTATAAGAGATAGTATCTAGTATCTAGATAGTGTATAAGAGATAGTTTCTAGTATCTAGAGAGTGTATAAGAGATAGTATCTAGTATCTAGATATTGTATAAGAGATAGTATCTAGTACCTAGATAATGTACAAGAGATAGTATCTAGTATCTATATAGTGTATAAGAGATAGTATCTAGTACCTAGAGAGTGTATAAGAGATAGTATCTTGTATCTAGATAGTGTATAAGAGATAGTATCTAGATAGTGTATAAGAGATAGTTTCTAGTATCTAGAGAGTGTATAAGAGATAGTATCTAGTATCTAGATATTGTATAAGAGATAGTATCTAGTACCTAGATAATGTACAAGAGATAGTATCTAGTATCTAGATAGTGTATAAGAGATAGTATCTAGTACCTAGAGAGTGTATAAGAGATAGTATCTAGTATCTAGATAGTGTATAAGAGATAGTATATAGTATCTAGAGAGTGTATAAGAGATAGTATCTAGTATCTAGATATTGTATAAGAGATAGTATCTAGATAGTGTATAAGATTTAGTATCTAGATAGTGTATAAGAGATAGTATCTAGTATCTAGTGAGTGTATAAGAGATAGTATCTAGTATCTAGATAGTGTATAAGAGATAGTATCTAGATAGTGTATAAGAGATAGTATCTAGATAGTGTATAAGAGATAGTATCATTTGATTTCTGCTCTTCATGTTGCTTAGTTTATTTCCTTTTAATAATAATAAAATGCCATTTAGCAGACGCTTTTATACAAAGCGACTTACAGTCACGCGTGGATACATTTTTGTGTATGGGTGGTCCCGGGGATCGAACCCACTACCTTGGCGTTACAAGCGCCGTGCTCTACCAGCTGAGCTACAGAGGACCCTGTTAAAAACTAATGACTGCCCATAAAACTTCCCTCTAATGTTCAACAAACTACTGTGGTAATATGCTTTATTAGGTAGTTTAATTCCACTGGACAGATAGAATGTTTCTCATTTGGAAATGATCAATCATCTAAAAACCAAGGCTTATCTGATACAAGATGCAGACTGATGACTGATGACACACAGTTTAGAACTGGGGAAGCAGAGCTCTCTTGCATGTTTGAAAATGACCCAAATACATACGATTTATGTATCTGCTTTCTTTCATTTTGAGACAAAAAACAGAGAGAATCTTTGAGGTTTTCCCATTTCTTATTCTAATTACTAGTCAGAGAGCAGTAGTCAATGCTAGTACTGCAGATATCTGAGATAGGAGCTGTCTGCCAGATATCTGAGTCAGGAGCTGTCTGTTTGGTCCAGCTGGCTGAATCTCCGAGTGGGCCTAACTCTGACAGAAAGACATATACTGATCCACACTATACTGTCTGTTTGGTCCAGCTGGCTGAATCTCCGAGTGGGCCTAACTCTGACAGAAAGACATATACTGATCCACACTATACTGTCTGTTTGGTCCAGCTGGCTGAATCTCCGAGTGGGCCTAACTCTGACAGAAAGACATATACTGATCCACACTATACTGTCTGTTTGGTCCAGCTGGATGAATCTCCGAGTGGGCCTAACTCTGACAGAAAGACATATACTGATCCACACTATACTGTCTGTTTAGTCCAGCTGGATGAATCTCCGAGTGGGCCTAACTCTGACAGAAAGACATATACTGATCCACACTATACTGTCTGTTTGGTCCAGCTGGATGAATCTCTGAGTGGGCCTAACTCTGACAGAAAGACATATACTGATCCACACTATACTGTCTGTTTGGTCCAGCTGGCTGAATCTCCGAGTGGGCCTAACTCTGACAGAAAGACATATACTGATCCACACTATACTGTCTGTTTGGGCCAGCTGGATGAATCTCCGAGTGGGCCTAACTCTGACAGAAAGACATATACTGATCCACACTATACTGTCTGTTTGGTCCAGCTGGATGAATCTCCGAGTGGGCCTAACTCTGACAGAAAGACATATACTGATCCACACTATAGGACCCGATCCAAACCGTACTGAAATTTTTTATTTTCAAATGTTTTGTTCCAGCTATGGTGGATGCATAACCAGGCTAAACCAGTACTGCTCGGCTTGGCTTGGCTCAGTGTGGCCCTATATTGTGAACCAGGCATATGTGTTTGGGGCTTTGTGACAAATAGACAGACACTGTTCAAGTCTGGGGCTGTGTTATGGTCCGCTGAGGGACTTGGGACCAGCCGAGCACACCCTTCCTTGTTTTTAAAATAGGTTACAAATATCAAATCAAATCAAAACAGTCAAGGGACAGTCACACACACACACACACACACACACACACACACACCCACACGCTAAAGCTTATAATCTCACACACACACACTGTAAGTACATGGTATTGATCTAAATAAATACATCTAAAATTATTTCAACCAAATATATGCAAATATACAACAAATACGTGTAATGAGAAGACCACCAGTGGATCCCCAGTGGTGAGCATATGTAGTAGCTACAAGACAAGACAGTAATGAACAGGAGAAGTGGTATAGTAATTAGTGAAACACAAGTCCAGTAATTATAAACGTTTTAGAACATTATCCATGGAGTTGAATGGAGTACACTGGAAGGCCTGGCATCTGCCTAATGTTGATGGACGGCCGTTTACTGTAGCTGTGTACATGGTTAATGGAGGGAAGGAGGGAAGCAGAGATGGAGGAATGATGGAGGGATGGAGGGAAGGAGAGATGGATGAATGATGGAGGGATGGAGGGAAAGAGAGATGGATGAATGATGGAGGGATGGAGGGAAAGAGAGATGGATGAATGATGGAGGGATGGAGGGAAGGAGAGATGGAGGAATGAT
The DNA here is from genome assembly GCF_020615455.1 of Coregonus clupeaformis. Classification (NCBI taxonomy): domain Eukaryota; kingdom Metazoa; phylum Chordata; class Actinopteri; order Salmoniformes; family Salmonidae; genus Coregonus; species Coregonus clupeaformis. The sequence goes on from NC_059203.1 coordinate 4,185,032, forward strand.
GGAGGGAAGGAGGGATGGAGGAATGATGAAGGGATGGAGGGAAGGAGAGATGGAGGAATGACGGAGGGATGGAGGGAAGGAGAGATGGAGGAATGATGGAGGGATGGAGGAAAGGAGAGATGGATGAATGATGGAGGGATGGAGGGATGGAGGGAAGGAGGGATGGAGGAATGATGGAGGGATGGAGGGAAGGAGAGATGGAGGAATGATGGAGGGATGGAGGGAAGGAGAGATGGAGGGATGATGGAGGGATGGAGGAAAGGAGGGATGGAGGAATGATGGAGAGATGGAGGAAAGGAGAGATGGATAAATGATGGAGGGATGGAGGGAAGGAGAGATGGAGGAATGATGGAGGGATGGAGGAAAGGAGAGATGGAGGAATGATGGAGGGATGGAGGGAAGGAGAGATGGAGGAATGATGGAGGGATGGAGGAAAGGAGAGATGGAGGAATGATGGAGGGATGGAGGGAAGGAGAGATGGAGGAATGATGGAGGGATGGAGGGAAGGAGAGATGGAGGAATGATGGAGGGATGGAGGAAAGGAGGGATGGAGGAATGATGGAGGGATGGAGGAAAGGAGGGATGGAGGAATGATGGAGGGATGGAAGAAGAGATGGAGGAATGATGGAGGGATGGAGGGAAGGAGAGATGGAGGAATGATGGAGGGATGGAGGAAAGGAGGGATGGAGGAATGATGAGGGAAGGATGGATGGAGGAAGGGTGATGGAAGGATCTGACAGACTGATAGGTCTGCCCTTATTAACAAAGTCATGAAGTACATCCAGATTCCATCACATCTGACTAACGATTCACTAAAAGAACCTCGTCTTTACATATTTTGTCAAGCTATGAAAGTCATGAAATTACATTCCCTCTCCCTCTACCCCGCTCTACCCCATTCTACCCCACTCTATCCCCAGTGGAGCCGCAATGCCCTCTAACCCTCCTCTCCTCCCTCTATCCCCTCCTCTCCTCTCTCTATCTCCTCCTCTCCTCCCTTATCCCCTCCTCTCCTCCTTCATCCACTCCTCTCCTCTCTCTATCCCGTCCTCTCCTCTCTCTATCCCCTCCTCTCCTCTCTCTATCCCCTCCTCTCCTCTCTCTATCCCCAACTTCCTCTCTCTATCTCCTCCTCTCTTCTCTCTAGCCCTCCTCTCCTCTCCTCTCTCTATCCCCTCCTCTCCTCTCTCTATCCCCAACTTCCTCTCTCTATCTCCTCCTCTCTTCTCTCTAGCCCTCCTCTCCTCTCCTCTCTCTATCCCCTCCTCTCCTCTCTCTATCCCCTCCTCTCCTCTCTCTATCCCCTCCTCTCCTCCCTCTATCCCCTTCTCTGCTCTCTCTATCTCCTCCTCTCCTCTCTCTATCCCACCTCTTCTATCTCTATCTTCTCCTCTCCTCTCTCTATCCCACCTCTTCTATCTCTATCAGCTTCTCTACTCCCTCATCCCCTCCTCTCCTCTCTCCATCTCCTCCTCTCCTCTCTCTATCCCTTCTCTCTTCTCTCTATCCCCTCCTCTCCTCTCTCTATCCCCTCCTCTCGTCTCTCTATCCCCTCCTCTCCTCTCTCTATCCCCTCCTCTCTTCTCTCTATCCCCTCCTCTCCTCTCTCTATCCCCTTCTATCCTCCTTCATCCACTCCTCTCCTCTCTCTATCCGGTCCTCTCCTCTCTCTATCCCCTCCTCTCCTCTCTCTATCCCCAACATCCTCTCTCTATCTCATCCTCTCTTCTCTCTAGCCCTCCTCTCCTCTCCTCTCTCTACCCCCTCCTCTCCTCTCTCTATCCCCTCCTCTCCTCTCTCTACCCCTCCTCTCCTCCCTCTATCCCTCATCTCCTCAATCTATCCCTCCTCTCTTCTCTCTACCCCCTCCTCTCATCTCTCTATCCCCTCCTCTCCTCCCTCTATCCCCTTCTCTGCTCTCTCTATCTCCTCCTCTCCTCTCTCTATCCCACCTCTTCTATCTCTATCTCCTCCTCTCCTCTCTCTATCCCACCTCTTCTATCTCTATCAGCTTCTCTACTCCCTCATCCCCTCCTCTCCTCTCTCCATTTCCTCCTCTCCTCTCTCTATCCCTTCTCTCTTCTCTCTATCCCGTCCTCTCCTCTCTCTATCCCCTCCTCTCCTCTCTCTATCCCCTCCTCTCCTCTCTCTATCCCCAACTTCCTCTCTCTATCTCCTCCTCTCTTCTCTCTAGCCCTCCTCTCCTCTCCTCTCTCTATCCCCTCCTCTCCTATCTCTATCCCCACCTTCCTCTCTCTATCCCCTCCTCTCCTCTCTCTATCCCCTCCTCTCCTATCTCTATCCCCACCTTCCTCTCTCTATCTCCTCCTCTCCTCTCTCCATCCCACCTCTCCTCTCTCTATCTCCTCCTCTCCTCTCTCTATCCCCTCCTCTCCTCTCTCTATCCCCTCCTCTCCTCTCTCTACCCCTCCTCTCCTGCATCTATCCCTGATCTCCTCCCTCTATCCCTCCTCTCCTCTCTCTATCCCCTCCTCTCCTCTCTCTATCCCCTCCTTCCTCTCTCTATCTCCTCCTCTCCTCTCTCCATCCCACCTCTCCTCTCTCTATCTCCTCCTCTCCTCTCTCTAACCCCTCCTCTCCTCTCTCTATCCCCTCCTCTCCTCTCTCTACCCCTCCTCTCCTCCATATATCCCTGATCTCCTCCCTCTATCCCTCCTCTCCTCTCTCTATCCCCTCCTCTCCTCTCTCTATCCCCTCCTCTACTCTCTCTATCCCACCTCTCCTCTCTCTATGCCCTCCTCTCCTCTCTCCATCTCCTCCTCTCCTCTCCTCTCCTCTCCTCTCCTCTCCTCTCCTCTCCTCTCCTCTCCTCTCCTCTCCTCTCTCTCCCTCTCCTCTCCTCTCCTCTCCTCTCCTCTCCTCTCCTCTCCTCTCCCTCTCCTCTCCTCTCCTCTCCTCTCCTCTCTCTATCCCCTCCTCTCCTCTCTCTATCCCCTCCTCTCCTCTCTCTACCCCTCCTCTCCTCCATCTATCCCTCATCTTCTCCCTCTATCCCTCCTCTCCTCTCTCTATCCCCTCCTCTACTCTCTCTATCCCACCTCTCCTCTCTCTATACCCTCCTCTCCTCTCCTCTCCTCTCCTCTCCTCTCCTCTCCTCTCCTCTCCTCTCCTCTCCCCTCTCCTCTCCTCTCCTCTCCTCTCCTCTCCTCTCCTCTCCTCTCAACTCCTCTCCCTCTCCTCTCCTCTCCTCTCCTCTCCTCTGCTCTGCTCTCCTCTCCTCTCCTCTCCTCTCCTCTCCCTCTCCTCTCCTCTCCTCTCCCCTCTCCGCTCCTCTCCTCTCCTCTCCTCTCCTCTCCCTCTCCTCTCCTCTCCTCTCCTCTCCTCTCCTCTCCTCTCCTCTCCTCTCTCTCTCCCCTCCTTCTCATCTCTCTACCCCTCCTCTCCTACATCTATCCCTCATCTCCTCCCTCTATCCCTCCTCTCCTCTCTCTATCCCCTCCTCTACTCTCTCTATCCTTCCTCTCCCTCCCTCTCCTCTCCTCTCCTCTCCTCTCCTCTCCCCTCTCCTCTCCTCTCCTCTCCCTCTCTCCTCTCCTCTCCTCTCCTCTCCCTCTCCTCTCCCTCTCCTCTCCTCTCCTCTCCCTCTCCTCTCCTCTCCTCTCTCCCCTCAACTCCTCTCCTCTCCTCTCCTCTCCTCTCCCCTCAACTCCTCTCCTCTCCTCTCCTCTCCCTCTCCTCTCCTCTCCCTCTCCTCTCCTCTCCTCTCCTCTCCCTCTCCTCTCCTCTCCTCTCCTCTCCTCTCCTCTCCCCCCTCCTCCCTCTCTCTTCCCTACTCCCCTCCCTATATCCTCTCTCTCTCCTGTCCTCTCCTATCCTCATGGGAGTCACTATACCCGCTAGACTGTCGCCTGCCAGCTTACCGCCATGGCGAAATAAATATCTCCAGCCCAGCTGTCACACACACACACACACACACACACACACACACACACACCCTCCAGGCCTTTCTACATTATGCTACCATCCATCTACTCGTTCATTAACCCTTTCAGCCCTTATTGATTACTTTAAGAGGATGCTGGTCCTTTCCTTAATCACCTTCTGTGTTCCAGAGCCGTTGTTTTAATTCCCTATAGCACGCTGATGACCAGCACCTTATGTGTCCTGCGTACCTGTATATGTGTGACCTGCATACCTGTATATGTGTGTCCTGCGTACCTGTATGTGTGTCCTGCGTACCTGTAAGTGTGTGTCCTGCATACCTGTATATGTGTGTGTCCTGCGTACCTGTATGTGTGTGTGTCCTGCGTACCTGTGTGTGTGTGTCCTGCGTACCTGTATTTGTGTGTCCTGCATACCTGTATATGTGTGTCCTGCGTACCTGTATATATGTGTGTACTGCGTACCTGTATGTGTGTGTCCTACGTACCTGTATATGTGTGTGTCCTTCATACCTGTATGTGTGTGTCCTGCGGACCTGTATGTGTGTGACCTGCATACCTGTATATGTGTGTCCTGCGTACCTGTATGTGTGTCCTGCGTACCTGTAAGTGTGTGTCCTGCATACCTGTATATGTGTGTGTCCTGCGTACCTGTATGTGTGTGTGTCCTGCGTACCTGTGTGTGTGTGTGTCCTGCGTACCTGTATTTGTGTGTCCTGCGTACCTGTATATGTGTGTCCTGCGTACCTGTATATATGTGTGTCCTGCGTACCTGTATGTGTGTGTCCTGCGTACCTGTATATGTGTGTGTCCTGCATACCTGTATGTGTGTGTCCTGCGTACCTGTATGTGTGTGGTCTGCGTACCTGTATGTGTGTGTCCTGCATACCTGTATGTGTGTGTCCTGCGTACCTGTATGTGTGTGTCCTGCGTACCTGTATGTGTGTGTCCTGCATACCTGTATGTGTGTGTCCTGCGTATATGTATGTGTGTGTCCTGCGTACCTGTATGTGTGTGTCCTGCATACCTGTATGTGTGTGTCCTGCATACCTGAATGTGTGTGTCCTGCGTACCTGTATGTATTTGTGTCCTGCGTACCTGTATGTGTGTGTGTCCTGCGTACCTGTATGTGTGTGTCCTGCGTAGCTGTATATGTGTGTGTCCTGCGTACCTGTATGTGTGTCCTGCGTACCTGTATGTGTGTGTCCTGCGTACCTGTATATGTGTGTGTCCTGCGTACCTTTATGTGTGTGTCCTGCATACCTGTATGTGTGTGTCCTGCATACCTGAATGTGTGTGTCCTGCGTACCTGTATGTATTTGTGTCCTGCATACCTGAATGTGTGTGTCCTGCGTACCTGTATGTGTGTCCTGCGTACCTGTATATGTGTGTGTCCTGCGTACCAGTAAATGTGTGTCCTGCGTACCTGTATGTGTGTCCTGCGTACCTGTATGTGTGTGTTCTGCGTACCTGTATGTGTGTGTCCTGCATACCTGTCTGTGTGTGTCCTGCGTACCTGTATGTGTGTGTCCTGCGAACCTGTCTGTGTGTGTCCTGCATACCTGTATGTGTGTGTCCTGCGTACCTGTATATGTGTGTCCTGCGTACCTGTATGTGTGTGTCCTGCGTACCTGTATCTGTGTGTCCTGCGTACCTGTCTGTGTGTGTCCTGCGTAACTGTCTGTGTGTGTCCTGCATACTTGTCTGTGTGTGTCCTGCGTACCTGTATATGTGTGTCCTGCGTACCTGTATGTGTGTGTTTTGTATACCTGTATATGTGTGTCCTGCGTACCTGTATATATGTGTGTCCTGCGTACCTGTATGTGTGTGCCCTGCGTACCTGTATATGTGTGTGTCCTGCATACCTGTATGTGTGTGTACTGCATAACTGTATGTGTTTGTCCTGCATACCTGTATGTGTGTGTCCTGCATACCTGTATGTGTGTCCTGCGTACCTGTGTGTGTGTGTCCTGCTTACCTGTATGTGTGTGTCCTGCGTACCTGTATATGTGTGTGTCCTGCATACCTGTATGTGTGTGTCCTGCGTACCTGTATGTGTGTGTCCTGCGTACCTGTATGTGTGTGTCCTGTATACCTGTATGTGTGTGTCCTGCGTACCTGTATGTGTGTGTCCTGCGTACCTGTATGTGTGTGTCCTGCGTACATGTATGTGTGTGTCCTGCGTACCTGTATGTGTGTGTCCTGCATACCTGTATGTGTGTGTCCTGCATACCTGAATGTGTGTGTCCTGCGTACCTGTATGTATTTGTGTCCTGCGTACCTATATGTGTGTGTGTTTCCTGCGTATCTGTATGTGTGTGTCCTGCGTAGCTGTATATGTGTGTGTCCTGCGTACCTGTATGTGTGTCCTGCGTACCTGTATGTGTGTGTCCTGCGTACCTGTATATGTGTGTGTCCTGCGTACCTGTATGTGTGTGTCCTGCATACCTGTATGTGTGTGTCCTGCATACCTGAATGTGTGTGTCCTGCGTACCTGTATGTATTTGTGTCCTGCATACCTGAATGTGTGTGTCCTGCGTACCTGTATGTGTGTCCTGCGTACCTGTATATGTGTGTGTCCTGCGTACCAGTTAATGTGTGTCCTGCGTACCTGTATGTGTGTCCTGCGTACCTGTATGTGTGTGTTCTGCGTACCTGTATGTGTGTGTCCTGCATACCTGTCTGTGTGTGTCCTGCGTACCTGTATGTGTGTGTCCTGCGTACCTGTCTGTGTGTGTCCTGCATACCTGTATGTGTGTGTCCTGCGTACCTGTATATGTGTGTCCTGCGTACCTGTATGTGTGTGTCCTGCGTACCTGTATGTGTGTGTCCTGCGTACCTGTCTGTGTGTGTCCTGCGTACCTGTCTGTGTGTGTCCTGCATACTTGTCTGTGTGTGTCCTGCGTACCTGTATATGTGTGTCCTGCGTACCTGTATGTGTGTGTCTTGCATACCTGTATATGTGTGTCCTGCGTACCTGTATATATGTGTGTCCTGCGTACCTGTATGTGTGTGCCCTGCGTACCTGTATATGTGTGTGTCCTGCATACCTGTATGTGTGTGTACTGCATAACTGTATGTGTGTGTCCTGCATACCTGTATGTGTGTGTCCTGCATACCTGTATGTGTGTCCTGCGTACCTGTATGTGTGTGTCCTGCGTACCTGTATGTGTGTGTCCTGCGTACCTGTATATGTTTGTCCTGCATACCTGTATGTGTTTGTCCTGCGTACCTGTATGTGTGTTTCCTGCATACCTGTATGTGTGTGTCCTGCGTACCTGTATGTGTGTGTCCTGCATACCTGTATGTGTGTGTCCTGCGTACCTGTATGTGTGTGTTCGGCGTACCTGTATGTGTGTGTCCTGCGTACCTGTATGTGTGTGTCCTGCGTACCTGTATGTGTGTGTCCTGCGTAACTGTATATGTGTGTGTCCTGCATACCTGTATGTGTGTGTCCTGCGTACCTGTATGTGTGTGTCCTGCGTACCTGTATGTGTGTGTCCTGCATACCTGTCTGTGTGTGTCCTGCGTACCTGTATGTGTGTGTCCTGCATACCTGTATATGTGTGTTCTGCGTACCTGTCTGTGTGTGTCCTGCGTACCTGTATGTGTGTGTCCTGCGTACCTGTATATGTGTGTTCTGCGTACCTGTCTGTGTGTGTGCTGCGTACCTGTATATGTTTGTCCTGCATACCTGTATGTGTGTGTTCGGCGTACCTGTATGTGTGTGTCCTGCGTACCTGTATGTGTGTGTCCTGCGTACCTGTATGTGTGTGTCATGCGTACCTGTATATGTGTGTGTCCTGCATACCTGTATATGTGTGTCCTGCGTACCTGTATGTGTGTGTCCTGCGTACCTGTATGTGTGTGTCCTGCATACCTGTCTGTGTGTGTCCTGCGTACCTGTATGTGTGTGTCCTGCGTACCTGTATATGTGTGTTCTGCGTACCTGTCTGTGTGTGTCCTGCGTACCTGTATGTGTGTGTCCTGCGTACCTGTATGTGTGTGTCATGCGTACCTGTATATGTGTGTCCTGCATACCTGTATATGTGTGTCCTGCGTACCTGTATGTGTGTGTCCTGCATACCTGTATATGTGTGTCCTGCATACCTGTATATGTGTATCCTGCGTAGCTGTATGTGTGTGTCCTGCGTACCTGTATGTGTGTGTCCTGCATACCTGTCTGTGTGTGTCCTGCGTACCTGTATGTGTGTGTCCTGCGTACCTGTATATGTGTGTTCGGCGTACCTGTCTGTGTGTGTCCTGCGTACCTGTATGTGTGTGCCCTGCGTACCTGTATATGTGTGTTCTGCGTACCTGTATGTGTGTGTCCTGCATACCTGTATATGTGTGTCCTGCGTACCTGTATGTGTGTGTCCTGCGTACCTGTATATGTGTGTCCTGCATACCTGTATATGTGTGTCCTACGTACCTGTATGTATGTGTCCTGCGTACCTGTATATGTATGTGTGTGTTCCAGAACTATTGTTTTAAGTCCCCCAGCACAGCATCTAATGCGTACCTGGCATCCTGTTCTGTCCTCTGTTGCCGGCCTGTGTGTGTGTTTTATTTGTGTGAGTGTGTGTCCTCTGTTCCTCTGACCTGT
>NC_059203.1:4196039-4316039 GCF_020615455.1 Coregonus clupeaformis
CTGACCATCTGGTCTGTAAGCCCACTTTGTGATCATGTGGGCCTGGTTCACTGAGAGGACAGCAGGACATTAAGACCTGTATCATGGTGATCCTCTTACCACAGAACTGAAATAAAGCTGATTCTGATTCTCTGCCCTCAACTCCTGACCTCTCTCTCTATTCCTTTGGAACTTTTGTGAGTGTAATGTTTACTGCTCATTTTTTATTGTTTATTTCACTTTTGTTTATTATCTATTTAACTTGCTTTGGCAACATCAACATATTTTTCCCATGTCAATAAAGCCTGTTGAGTTGAAATTAATTGAATTGACATAGAGAGAGAGAGAGAGAGAGAGAGAGAGAGAGAGAGAGAGAGAGAGACATGTCATGTTATGTCTATATACAGTGTTGTAACAATGTGCAAATAGTTAAAGTACAAAAGGGAAAATAAATAAATATAAATATGGTTTGTATTTACAATGATGTTTGTTCTTCACTGGTTGCCCTTTTCTTGTGGCAACAGGTCATAAATCTTGCTGCTTTGACGGCACACTGTGGTATTTAACCCAATAGATATGGGAGTTTATCAAAATTTGATTTGTTTTCTAATAATGGTCATACTTTTGGCAGGAGGTCAGGAAGTGCAGCTCAGTTTCTACCTCATTTTGTGGGCAGTGTGCACATAGCCTGTCTTCTCTTGAGAGCCAGGTCTGCCTACGGCGGCCTCTCTCAATAGCAAGGCTATGCTCACTGAGTCTCATAAAAACATCTCCTCTCTCTCTATTGTCAGTTTAACCCTTTACACTCGTGGGAATTGGCCTATATGGATAGGGCTAAATTGAAATGTTTCTTACGAAGAAATATGAAAAGCCTATGCATAACCATGGTAGCAATCAAAAGGAAACAGTTTATGGGGAAATTATTAGACCAAAGTTTGAGGACACAACAGTTCACCTGACAAGACTGAATCCAAACATTACACTGTTGATTTTATGTGCATGTTACATTTACTCTTCTTTTCTTGATAACGAAATGTGAAAATACTCTGGATACATTCAGTAACATGATGAGAATATTCCTGGAAAACGTGGGCTAGGTGCAACATAAGACAAAAAAATGACAAGGGTTTGAGTGAGAGGACTAACTGGTGTCTCCAAGTGGCCACACACCTCTCCAAAGTGTGCACTGTTGCTAAGTAACCGCAATGCACTTTAATGACTGAAAGAAAGAGTCTTCAACTATAAGGTGTTTTTTATTTTATCTCTCCTAGCTGTGTCATTGAGGAACTAGAGCAAGCGCACCCTGCATCCCCACCATCACACAGTTACTGTTGTTGTTTACATCATCCAGAAACAATTCAGAGAAACAGATGGTAATTTTGGAGCGCGTAGAAAGGAGCCATGGGTGCATTCAGGTGCGTGTTACACGTTAGATTTGATTCACAATATGCTCATTCTGTTCAGAACAACCCAAGGTATGGCTCATTCTGTTGAGAACAACCCAAGGTATGGCTCATTCTGTTGAGAACAACCCAGGGTATGGCTCATTCTGTTGAGAACAACCCAGGGTATGGCTCATTCTGTCCAGGGTATGGCTCATTCTGTCCAGGGTATGCCGCCATGTCATCTTGTAACTAAGAGTGTGATGTTGTCATTTGCATTTGATTTGGCTGCTGGGTTGGTATGAGAGAGAACATAAACAATGTATTTGAAAAAATTATTCTGTATTTTCTGTCTCTCTTTTTCTATTTCTCTTTCCATCTCTCCGTCTCTCTCTCTCTTTCCGTCTTTGTATATAGAGGGCGGTGCGGTCAGCCCGACGCATCACCGCGGGCACACTGCCCGCCCTCCAGGATCCCCTGCAGCACCCGGTGTCACAGGAAGGCCAAGAAGATAATCAAGGACCTCAGCCACCCTATTCACGGCCTGTTCATCCCGTTACCCTCTAGAAGGCGGGGTCAGTACAGGTGCATCAAAGCTGGGACCGAGAGACTGAAAAATAGCTTCTATCTCCAGGCTATCAGACTGTTAAATAGTCACCACTAGCCGGCCTCCACCCAATACCCTGCCCTGAACCTTAGTCACTGTAACTAGCCGGCTACCACCCAGTACTCTACCCTGCACCTTAGAGACTGCTGCCCTATGTACATAGAGTCATTGAAAACATCTAGATTGGGTCAGACCCCCTTCACCTCCAGAACAGCCTGAATTCTTCGGGGCATTCTACAAGGTGTCAGAAACGTTCCACAAGGATGTTGGTCCATGCTGATGCGATGGTATCATGCTGCGAACAGCCCATTCCATCTCATCCCAAAGATGCTCTATTGGGTTGAGGTCTGGGGACTGCGCAGGCCACTCAAGTAAACAGAACTCACTGTTATGTTCCAGGCAATGTTTTTCCACTCCTCAGTTGTCCAGTGTTGGTGATGGCGCGCCCACTGGAGCCGCTTCTTCTTGTTTTTAGCTGATAGGAGTGGAACCCGGTGTGGTCATCTGCTGCAATAGCCCATCCTTAACAAGGACCGACAAGTTGTGCGTTCCAAGATTCCGTTCTCCACACAACTGTTGTACTGCGACGTTATTTGTCTGTTTGTGGCCCGCCTGTTAGCTCGCACGATTCTCCTTCGACCTCTCTCATCAACAAGCTGTTTTCGCCCACAGGACCGCCGCTGACTGGATGTTTTTTGTTTGTCGTACCGTTCTCGGTAAACCCTAGACACTGTTGTGTGTGAAAAGCCCAGGAGGGCGGCAGTTTCTGAGATACTGGATCCGGCGCGCCTAACAACATCGATCATACCACACTCAAAGTCGCTAAGGTCACTTGTTTTGCCCATTCTAAAGTTCAATCGAACTGAATGCCTCGATGCCTGTCTGCCTGCTTTATAGCAAGCCACGGCCAAGTCACTCACTGCCTGTAGAAGCAATCCATTTTTGTGAACGGGGTACCTAAGAAACTGGCCCGTCAATGACATTGATCATTCTGATATTTTTCTCTCTCTTCACCTCTCTCTCGCTCTCTCTCTTCACCTCTATCTCTCTCTTCACCTCTCTCTCTATCTCTCTTGACCTCTCTCTCTCTCTCTCTTCACCTCTCTCTCTCTCTACCTCGCCCTCTCTATCTCTCTCTCTTTCTCTCCTGAACACATCACCATGAGGAGAAAGATAAGCTGGCAGAATGATTCCCTGTAAAAGGGTAATAAAAACAGACTCTCAGGCGACACAAACCCCTCGTCACTTTGAGTAATCATCTTATAAAAGCTACTATTCCACCTTTGACAATAAAAGCTACTATTCCACCTTTGACAATAAAAGCTACTATTCCACACTACAATGAAATGTATCTTGATAGTGGCTCCAAATATAACCTGAGGAGTACTGGAGTTCTAGCGTACGACAATAGATCTCCATGGCCTTTCAGCTTTAGTTGTCTCAAATAGTAGGCATCCTCCCTCCCTCCCATTACCCTTCCTCATTGTGCCTAGTGACCCACGTTGACCCAGATCTGGTTAGGGAATAGGGTGGAAAGCTTGTGTCACACACATACTGTAGAAATCCTGAGTGTGCATCCAGATGCCCCAACCTGACAGTTCCAGCTCTGAGTTAAGCCCCTGACTGGCCCCCTGTGACCTCTGGGGGCTGGGTGAAGGTCACATACACACAAACATACACACACACACCACCCCTGTCAGCCTGTTATAGGACCCCCTTCTTTCTGTTTCCACAGCATATTGAGTCAGAGAACCTGAGATCCCACCAGAGAGGGGGAGGGAGGAGAGAAAGAGGGGGGAGGGGGGGTTAGGAGACAAAAGAGGGGAGAGGGGGACAGGAGGAGGGGTAGAGAGGGGTCAGGCAGGAGAGAGGGAGGAGAGGGGGTGAGGAGGGGTAGAGAGGGGTCAGGCAGGAGAGAGGGAGGAGAGAGGGGTGAGAGAGAGGGAGAGAGGGAAAGACTGGAGGAGAGACTAACAATACCTCTTAGTGGAGAGAGAGGCGCTTCGGGTTCTAGGTATTTTTCATACTCCACTTCTGGGAATTCATAATCTATCATACAATAGCACACCACCATGAGACTGTATAGCATGTGATACCTCGCCATGAGACTGTATAGCATGTGATACCTGACCATGAGACTGTATAGCATGTGTTACCTGACCATGAGACTGTATAGCATGTGTTACCTCACCATGAGACTGTATAGCATGTGTTACCTGACCATGAGACTGTATAGCATGTGTTACCTCACCATGAGACTGTATAGCATGTGTTACCTCACCATGAGACTGTATAGCATGTGATACCTCACCATGAGACTGTATAGCATGTGATACCTCACCATGAGACTGTATAGCATGTGTTACCTGACCATGAGACTGTATAGCATGTGTTACCTCACCATGAGACTGTATAGCATGTGTTACCTCACCATGAGACTGCATAGCATGTGTTACCTCACCATGAGACTGTATAGCATGTGATACCTGACCATGAGACTGTATAGCATGTGTTACCTCACCATGAGACTGTATAGCATGTGTTACCTGACCATGAGACTGTATAGCATGTGTTACCTCACCATGAGACTGTATAGCATGTGATACCTCACCATGAGACTGTATAGCATGTGTTACCTCACCATGAGACTGTATAGCATGTGTTACCTCACCATGAGACTGTATAGCATGTGTTACCTCACCATGAGACTGTATAGCATGTGATACCTCACCATGAGACTGTATAGCATGTGTTACCTCTCCATGAGACTGTATAGCATGTGTTACCTCACCATGAGACTGTATAGCATGTGTTACCTCACCATGAGACTGTATAGCATGTGTTACCTCACCATGAGACTGTATAGCATGTGATACCTCACCATGAGACTGTATAGCATGTGTTACCTCACCATGAGACTGTATAGCATGTGTTATCTCACCATGAGACTGTATAGCATGTGTTACCTCACCATGAGACTGTATAGCATGTGTTACCTCACCATGAGACTGTATAGCATGTGTTACCTCACCATGAGACTGTATAGCATGTGTTACCTCACCATGAGACTGTATAGCATGTGTTACCTCACCATGAGACTGTATAGCATGTGTTACCTCACCATGAGACTGTATAGCATGTGTTACCTGACCATGAGACTGTATAGCATGTGTTACCTGACCACAGAAATATATAGCGTACCACACAGTCGATCATTATGGATTCTGTCTCCATGGCTAATTCGTGTTCTTGGATTCTGTCTCCATGGCTACTTCGTGTTCTTGGATTCTGTCTCCATGGCTACTTCGTGTTCTTGGATTCTGTCTCCATGGCTACTTTGTGTTCTTGGATTCTGTCTCCATGGCTACTTCGTGTTCTTGGACATAGTATATGAAAAAGGGAGGAACAATGAGGTGATTCTTGATGTAAAGGCTACAGGTACAGGATAGTGCTTTAGAACTTGTCATAAGCATGTAGCCTCTATAATGCTTATTTATAAGAATTACAATTAAACTCATCAACCAAAGTTATTTTTAGTCCTTTTTATTTAGTTATTTAGGTTATCTTTGTTAAAAGCTAATCAAGCTTAGGTCCTGATTCTATTTATCCTGTATTTCAGAGAATTGTAGTTCAGATATTGGTAGCTTTTGTGGTGCCAAGAATCCTGCATGGAGAGATAGGACTAGCAGCAGAGAGAGAGACAACACAATTTGACATACCAATTAGGATCTGGCAAAAAATACTTGAATCAGTTATAGAACCCATTGCCCTTTATGGTTGTGAGGTCTGGGGTCCACTCACCAACCAAGAATTCACAAAATGGGACAAACAACAAATTGAGACTATGCATGCATAATTCTACAAAAATATCCTCTGTGTACAACGTAAAACACCAAATAATGCCTGCAGAGCAGAATTAGGCCAATACCCGCTAATGATCAAAATCCAGAAAAGAGCCGTTAAATTCTACAACCACCTAAAAGGAAGCAATTCCCAAACCTTCCATAAAATGTAAAATGTAAATATAACAAAGCCATCACCTACAGAGAGATGAACCTGGAGAAGAGTCCCCTAAATAAGCTGGTCCTGGGGCTTTGTTCACAAACACAAACAGACCCCACAGAGCCCCAGGACAACAACAACAACAACATGATTAGTCCCAACCAAATCATGAGAAAACAAAAAGATAATTACTTGACACAAATAAACAGCGCAAACTAGAATGCTATCTGGCCATAAACAGAGAGTACACAGTGGCAGAATACTTGACCACTGTGACTATCCCCAAATTAAGAAAAGCTTTGACTATACAGATTCAGTGAGCATAGCCTTGCTATTGAGAAAGGCCGCCGTAGGCAGACCTGGCTCTCAAGAGAAGACAGACTATGTGCACACTGCCCACAAAATGAGGTGGAAACTGAGTGGCACTTCCTAACCTCCTGCCAAATGTATAACCATATTAGAAACTCCAATTTTGATAAACTCCCAATATCTATTGGGTGAAATACCACAGTGTGCAATCACAGCAGCAATATTTGTGACCTGTTGCCACAAGAAAAGGGCAACCAGTGAAGAACAAACACCACTATAAATACAACCCATATTTATGTTTATTTATTTTCCCATTTGTACTTTAACTATTTGCACATCGTTACAACACTGTATATAGACATAATATGACATTTGAAATATTTACTGTTAATTTTTAATGTTTATTTCACTTTTGTATATTGCTTTAGCAATGTAAACATATGTTTCCCATACCAATAAAGCCCTTTGAAGTGAATTGAATTGAGAAAGAGAGAGCGTGAGAGAGAAAGAGAGAGAGAGAGAGAGAGAGAGAGAGAGACAGAGAGAGAGAGAGAGAGAGAGAGAGAGAGAGAGAGAGAGAGAGAGACAGAGAGAGAGAGAGAGAGAGAGAGAGAGAGAGAGAGAGAGAGAGAGAGAGAGAGAGAGAGAGAGAGAGAGAGAGAGAGAGAGAGAGAGAGAGAGAGATAGAGAGAGAGAGATAAAGAGAGAGATAAAGAGAGAGAGAGAGAGAGAGAGACAGAGAGAGAGAGAGAGAGACAGAGAGAGAGAGAGAGAGAGAGGCAGAGAGAGAGAGAGAGAGACATAGAGAGAGAGAGAGAGAGAGAGAGAGAGAGAGAGAGAGAGAGAGAGAGAGAGAGAGAGAGAGACAGAGAGAGAGAGAGAGAGTGAGAGAGATAAAGAGAGAGAGAAAATGAAATGATATCACATCTCCCTATTCTCACTTTATAGATGCATCATGAACAACACTTCAAATAAAGTGTTACGCAATTTTTTGGTGAGATTTGTATTTTTGTCTCTTAGCTTTTCCAACAACATTATCTCAGGGAAGTATCAGACAAGTGTAGGCAGTAAAGAAATACTTCCTCCCGTATAATATCATATGACATGACGGTCAGCTGAATAGATGTTCTATTTGTTCAGCCTATATATGCAGTCGGGTGTACCAGAAGCTTTTTCCTTATGTCAATCTAGGATAGAGAAACAGTGTAGCGCAGAGAGAGGGATGGGGTGGAATAGAGGAGGAGGAAAAGAAAGAGGGGTGGGGAGGAATACAGGAGGTGCTTGGATAGAGAGAGGGGTAGGGAGCAACAGAGGAGGGGGTTAGAGAGAGACAGGAGGGAGGATGGGAGGGACAGAGGAGGGGGTTAGAGAGAGACAGGGGGATGGGAGGGACAGAGGAGGGGGTTAGAGAGAGACAGGGTGATGGGAGGGACAGAGGAGGGGGTTAGAGAGAGACAGGGGGATGGGAGGGACAGAGGAGGGGGTTAGAGAGAGACAGGGGGATGGGAGGGACAGAGGAGGGGGTTAGAGAGAGACAGGGGGATGGGAGGGACAGAGGAGGGGGTTAGAGAGAGACAGGGGGATGGGGGGGACAGAGGAGGGGGTTAGAGAGAGACAGGGGGATGGGAGGGACAGAGGAGGGGGTTAGAGAGAGCAGGAACAGATTAAAGATGCCGGGGGATGGGATAAGTATGTAGCACCACTGTCTCTGGACAGCACAGCCTCACTGGTGTGTGGACTGTAGTCTCCATGGCTACTGATATGTGGACTGTAGTCTCCATGGCTACTGGTGTGTGGACTGTAGTCTCCATGGCTACTGATATGTGGACTGTAGTCTCCATGGCTACTGGTGTGTGGACTGTAGTGTCCATGGCTCCTGGTGTGTGGACTGTGGTCTCCATGGCTACTGGTGTGTGGACTGTAGTGTCCATGGCTCCTGGTGTGTGGACTGTGGTCTCCATGGCTACTGGTGTGTGGACTGTAGTGTCCATGGCTCCTGGTGTGTGGACTGTGGTCTCCATGGCTACTGGTGTGTGGACTGTAGTGTCCATGGCTCCTGGTGTGTGGACTGTGGTCTCCATGGCTACTGGTACGTATTCTTCATGGCAACTCAAATCCCCCTACAACATGATTTGCATCTCACTGCATTTGAAATGTTAGTATTACGTAACTGCTTATTATACGGATCTTATAGCAAAATGCAAAGAGTGTAAGATAAGAGTGCACTCATACTCAGTAAAGTATGATTAGTGGATATGGGTGGAGGTGGTATCTTTCCATCATGACAGGACTGGACTGGACAGGACTGGCACACTGGACAGGACGGGACTGGACAAGACTGGACAGGACTGGCACACTGGACAGGACAGGACAGGACGGGACTGGACAAGACTGGACAGGACTGGCACACTGGACAGGACTGGCACACTGGACAGGACAGGACGGGACGGGACTGGACAAGACTGGACAGGACTGGCACACTGGACAGGACAGGACAGGACGGGACTGGACTGGACAGGTCAAGACTGGACAGGACTGGCACACCGGACAGGACTGGCAGGATTGGTAACACCAGCATTTAGCTGCACCTGCTATAACATCTGATAATGTGTCTACGACCAATATACTTTGATTTGACTGGAATCATTCTCTGACCTTGAGTTTCCATTCCAAAGAGTGCTGCTGTAAAATAAAATCCATCTGTTCTAAACAAGTGACAGTCAATAAAGTTGTCCATTTCAAAAGAGCAGATTTCACTATCTTGCTATATCAAAGTAAATATATGATGACCTCTCTACTCTATGTAAGGTTATGCTATAGACACACACGCACACACGCACACACACACACACCACAGCAACTGATATATATGAAGGGCTTCAGTCTCTAATGAGAACCTGTCTGAGGTACACTCTGCATCCCAAATGACACCCTATTCCCTATTTAGTGCACTACTTTTGACCTGGGCCCATAGGGTTCTGGTCAAAAGTAGTGCACTATATAGGGAATAGGGTGCCATTTGGGACAACCAAAGAGAGGGATCTTTGTCACAGCTTCAAGTCATCACTGTCTGTCTCATCTCTCACACAAAGCTAATTCAAAACCCAATAGTATATTTTTAGCTCTCTCTCTGACACCCAGTGGCTGATCAAATGAAAGAGAGAGTGACTGCCAGAGGAGATCTCCTGTTCAATTTGTCAAATAAAACCTTGTTTTGCCACAAACAAGCGGTCTAGTTTGGTGGGAGGTAGGACGGAGTCATGGAGGTGTTCAATCTTTGGCCTTTACTGAATCTATTAGTCATGACCTCCCCAGTGGCTGCATGTCTCCCCTATCACTGCATCACACAACTGTGTGTTGTGTGTAAGTGTGTATGTTGTGTGTAAGTGTGTGTTGTGTGTAAGTGTGTATGTTGTGTGTAAGTGTGCGTGTGCACTTGTGCCCTATTTGCCCTATTTGCATACCTCCTTCAATCCCTCTCTGATAAAACAAACATTGGTGGAGGATGAAGGGTAGTAACATAATATCTCTCTCTCTGTGAGGCTGTCCTTGCTATGAGGCTGTCTGGGAAAACGATGGATGGATGGAACCATCGCATCATAAGCAGGAAGAAAGAAAGAGAGAGAGAGAGAGAGAGAGAGAGAGAGAGAGAGAGAGAGAGAGAGAGAGAGAGAGAGAGAGAGAGAGAGAGAGAGAGAGAGAGAGAGAGAGAGAGAGAGAGAGAGAGAGAGAGAGAGAGAAAGAGGATGATTATATCATCATATGAGTACAGCCGTCAGCTCCTTAATGCTGAGTGCCAAGCAGAGATGCATCGGGTCCCATGTTTACAGTCTTTGGTGTGACTCGGCCAGGGATCTAACTCCAATCTCAGGGTGGACACTCGAACCACAAGGCCCAGTGAGTTGAGATAATCCACTGCTAGGTAAGCAGCGTGCGTGTGTGCGTGTCTGCGTGTGTTTGTGTGTGCGTCGAGCATGTGTGCCGGTTTAAGATAGAGACAGAACTTGGCGGGGTCACGGCAGCTGTGCTCTGCTCACCTCTAGTTAACACAACCACCCTGCACTACAGGGTGCAGAACTAAACACCCACCTCTAGTTAACACAACCACCCTGCACTACAGGGTGCAGAACTAAACACCCACCTCTAGTTAACACAACCACCCTGCACTACAGGGTGCAGAACTAAACACCCACCTCTAGTTAACACAACCACCCTGCACTACAGGGTGCAGAACTAAACACCCACCTCTAGTTAACACAACCACCCTGCACTACAGGGTGCAGAACTAAACACCCACCTCTAGTTAACACAACCACCCTGCACTACAGGGTGCAGAACTAAACACCCACCTCTAGTTAACACAACCACCCTGCACTACAGGGTGCAGAACTAAACACCCACCTCTAGTTAACACAACCACCCTGCACTACAGGGTGCAGAACTAAACACCCACCTCTAGTTAACACAACCACACCCTGCACTACAGGGTGCTAAACATCCACATCCTAACCTGCACGATGCCCAATCAGATACTCCTGTTTGAACCTCCGCAGGTCATACACCCTGGTGTGACACTTTATCATCTCTGAGGGAAACCTTTAGGAGTGGCTACACCAACTATAGTTTTATTTTAATCAGCAGTAAAATTGCAGATATGAACATTGCTCTTCACTGAATATATGAAGACACAGATTCAAACCCCTTGGGCCTTTGTCTTTCAGAAATATTTATTCAACTGCTGTGGTCGGTAATTCAGCCAGCCCATATCTGTTCACTGAAGAGTGGCCATAGAGGGAGAGAAACGGACAAAATCTACACAAATTATAAATGTTGCCAGTTATTTTGTTTGAATTATGTATAGAGTAGAAAAATGAATATTGTAATATGTGAAGTATGTTCATAATTGACTTAATGTCTTATGGTTTTGTTGGTTATTTTGATTTAGTTTGCACTCTATGTACAGTAAATGTTCGTTTCCAGCAACAGTGAGTGTTTATATTCAAAGCATGAAAACTGGGTCGACATAATCAATTCCACCACAACAGACCTTGTGATCTAATAATAGTTAATAGTCAGATTTCTGTGTGAACACATGGAGAGACTAATAAGCTGTAAGCAATGAGACCTGAGAGAGAGAGAGAGAGAGAGAGAGAGAGAGAGAGAGAGAGAGAGAGAGAGAGAGAGAGAGAGAGAGAGAGAGAGAGAGAGAGAGAGACAGAGAACAGAGAGAGAGAGCGAGAACAGAGAGAGCGTGAACAGAGAGAGAGAGATAATGAGAGAGAGAGAGAGCGATAATGAGAGAGAGAGAGAGAGAGAGAGAGAGGATGATTATATCGTCGTATGAGTACAGCCGTCAGCTCTGGGGTTTCAACACTAATTCCCCCTGACATGATATCCTCTGTGCTCTGGTAACAAAGACATCTACACAGTAATTGCTGTTAGAGATATGTAGAGACAGGACTGGAGACCATGTCCATGTACAGCCAGGGTTGGTGGTCCTTCCTGGTCAATGCAATGCTGAGCTACTGCTGCCTTGCTGTCCAACCAAGGGCCACAATTCAATCCAACATAGATTAACAAAATGCACACATGGATACACGTTTAAAGGGATACTTTGGGATTTCCACTATGAAGCCCTTCATCTACTTCCCGGCGCGACCGGGAGACCCATGGGGCGGCGCGCAATTGGCCCAGCGTCGTCCAGGGTAGGGAGGGAATGGCCGGCAGGGATGTAGCTCAGTTGATAGAGCATGGCGTTTGTAACGCCAGGGTTGTGGGTTCGTTTCCCACAGGCGGTAGGAAAAAATAAATAAAAAATGTATGCATTCACTAACTGTAAGTCGCTCTGGATAAGAGCGTCTGCTAAATGACTAAAATGTAAATGTAAATGTGACTCGTTTCAGGAAACTAGGCGTATGTCACACGTCACTACTTCACAGGAGAGGCATTTGAACGTAAACATATATATTTTTGATCAAAATTCTTCTTTTTTTTGTTGCAGAAATGCCTTCTGAAACGTGAACTTTCATGTGCCTAAATAACAAACGTGTATGCCATCTGCAAATATGAATAAAATAGTTAAACTACAAGCCTAGTTGGTTTAGCCACGGAAAAAGACAGGAACCTTCCCGCTAGCCATGATTGGCTGAGATAAATGGATGGGCTGGACATGCTGAGTGATGAGTTCGGATTGGTCTGCCGTGTAGCTCGCTTCTGTCTATAACATGAGCTGCTCAGTATGTGCAGGTAATCCTTTATACCGCAGCTTTTTTGAAAGATATCGTGAAGAACTGCATAATTGTTGCTACTGCTCTCCACTTTCTGGAGGACGATCGTGCCATGCTGACTCTCTCTTTGACTCTGAAAATGAATCAGACAATGAGGAAATCCCTGATTTAGGTAAAAACATTTTCATTGAACCAGACATTGTAGAGTCTTCTGTGACAACAGTGTTGTTGTCACAGAAGAAGTTGACTGAGTTTTGAAATTAGTGGAATGCCCGGTGGAAGCAGAGAGATGAATGCGAAGGGAGTCAAAAAGAGAACACATAAGTATAAAACACTGGATTACATGCTCAAACAAAGGGCAACCATGGCATCCGTGACAGAGAGGGAGAAGTGTTCATCCATGTATACGGGTAAGAGAGTCTAGCTAGCTACATTTTCAGATATTATTCATTTCTAATTTTGTCAGAAAGTCGTTTTCATTGCAAGTTAAAGAGTACTATTTGCTAGCCAGCTAAAGTTAGCTGGCTGCTTCGCTAGCTAACGTTACATGTATGATCTGTGTAGTAATATTATTTGTATCTCAGAAACCATTTGCATTGCTAGTTCTAGCCAAATATTAGCTAGCTAGCTAACATTGAACCTAGTTGGTTAGCTTTAGCTACCTGCAGATTCTTGCATGGTGGCTAGCTATGACAATCCGTTTGTATTACTAGTAGTATGGGTTGGGGTTATTGCCGCGTTCAAAACAAATGGGATCTCGGAACTGGGAACTCGGAAATCTCCGACTTCCGACTTCAGTGTGTTCAAGATAACTAGGAACTCAGAAAAAAACGAGCTCCGACTGGGTAAAATCGGTTTGAACTGTCATCCAACTCAGAATTCCAACTCAGGAACTCGGGCCTCTTTCTAGAGCCCCGACTTTCCGACCTGAAGATCACTGACGTCATGATTTGACCTCGTATTTTTCCAATTTCCCAGTCGTCTTGAAAACACCATTATATTTATTGTTTAGCTAGCTAGCTACATGTCTAAACAAAAGACTCCACTTCGCCAGATGATTACATGACCCATCAAGTTAGCCAGGTGTGTCTGGGGGTGATTACAGTCATCTATTGTATTTCATGAACATGTGTACCTGTCTAGACAATAGTGACCCACCCGCTGGGGGGGTGGGGGTTATAGCATTTATTTCACATGACCTATCAATTTAGACAAGTGTGTCTGGGTAAGAATCATCTAATAATTAGAAAATATTTATACAATATTTTTCTGGATATTTATGTATTTTTGATATTGCTACTATGCAAATATATAAGTAAACATTTAATTGTACCGTTTACACCTTTTGTATCCTGTGCATGTGACGAATAAACGTAGATTTTATTTGATATAATGTGTGTTTACCAGAGACGGTAATGTGAAGAACAACATGACCTGCACCAAAGTAAGACTAGGATAAAGGCCAAGGACTAGATAAAGTATATTTTTATTACTACTTTCTGCCACTACTTTGACCACTTTTAGTCTTGAAACCTTTTGTTGTTTACTACACTACCTTACTCACTCTGTTTAGCACATGGCCTCACATGTGAATCCTTAAAGAGATTGTCTCCGTACTGCTGTGCTGTTTGTTGCTACTTGGCTACCTGCCAAACTATTCACGTTTTACTTTTAATAAACGTTTAATCAATCTTTGTGTTCAACAAATTTACCAACTTTTTAGTTTTGTCCTCACTCATCTTTTTTCGTTAAACTTTTTCACCCCGGACGTTTATCCCGAGACAGAAGAGTCATTTTCCTGTGCGTTTTAGCTGCCAACTTTACGTTATTTTCCTTTTTCCATCGCAACTTTTTTCCCTTATTCAACTTTTTCACTCCGGACGCTTTATCTGGACATGGTTCATCAACATCTTCAACAGCCGAAGCTAAGTAGTAACATTAACATGATGTCTTCTAATTGCAGTCGCTGTACTCATAATATACAGGAGAACGATCGCCTTACGGCGAAAATAGCTGTGCTACAAGCCCAGCTTCAGACGCAATCGTTAGGCAAGGGTAATCTCAGTGTAGGAAAGGAAGAAACAGCGTCTGTGCCACCAGTAAGTACAGACAGTAACGTTAGTATAAATCCCCCCGCACAGTCCCCGCAGCCGGACAACTTTCTCATGGCTTCTGGAGGGAAATACTGTTGGAATGCTCAACCGGTGTCGCTCATTCAGCCGACAGAAACCTTCAACCGGTTTTCCCCATTATGTAGCGAGTCGGAGTCTGAGTCTTCTCTAGTCTCTACTCCTCCCGTTACGGGGTCTGAGACGCCGAAGGCTCCCACCATTAGCTCTGACAAATTGAAAACCCTAGTCATTGGCGACTCCATTACCCGCAGTATTAGACTTAAAACGAATCACCCAGCGATCATACACTGTTTACCAGGGGGCAGGGCTACCGACGTTAAGGCTAATCTAAAGATGGTGCTGGCTAAAGCTAAAACTGGCGAGTGTAGAGAGTATAGAGATATTGTTATCCACGTCGGCACCAACGATGTTAGGATGAAACAGTCAGAGGTCACCAAGTGCAACATAGCTTCAGCTTGTAAATCAGCTAGAAAGATGTGTCGGCATCGAGTAATTGTCTCTGGCCCCCTCCCAGTTAGGGGAAGTGACGAGCTCTACAGCAGAGTCTCAGCACTTAATCGCTGGTTGAAAACTGTTTTCTGCCCCTCCCAAAAGATAACATTTGTGGATAATTGGCCCTCTTTCTGGGACTCACCCACAAACAGGACCAAGCCTGACCTGCTGAGGAGTGACGGACTCCATCCTAGCTGGAGGGGTGCTCTCCTCTTATCTACCAACATAGATAGGGCTCTAACTCCTCTAGCCCCACAGTGAAATAGGGTGCAGGCCAGGCAGCAGGCTGTTAGCCAACCTGCCAGCTTAGTGGAGTCTGCCAATAGCACAGTCAGTGTAGTCAGCTCAGCCATACCCATTGAGACTGTGTCTGTGCCTCGACCTAGGTTGGGCAAAACTAAACATGGCGGTGTTCACCCTAGCAATCTTATTAGGATAAAGACCTCCTCCATTCCTGCCATTATTGAAAGAGATCGTGATACCTCACATCTCAAAATAGGGTTACTTAATGTTAGATCCCTCACTTCAAAGGCAGTCATAGTCAATGAACTAATCACTGATCATAATCTCGATGTGATTGGCCTGACTGAAACATGGCTTAAGCCTGATGAATTTGCTGTGTTAAATGAGGCCTCACCTCCTGGTTACACTAGTGACCATATTCCCCGTGCATCCCGCAAAGGCGGAGGTGTTGCTAACATTTACGATAGCAAATTTCAATTTACAAAAAAAAAATGGCGTTTTCATCTTTTGAGCTTCTAGTCATGAAATCTATGCAGCCTACTCAATCACTTTTTATAGCTACTGTTTACAGGCCTCCTGGGCCATATACAGCGTTCCTCTCTGAGTTTCCTGAATTCCTATCAGACCTTGTAGTCATAGCAGATCATATTCTAATTTTTGGTGATTTTAATATTCACATGGAGAAGTCCACAGACCCACTCCAAAAGTCTTTCGGAGCCATTATCGACTCAGTGGGTTTTGTCCAACATGTCTCTGGACCTACTCACTGCCACAGTCATACTCTGGACCTAGTTTTGTCCCATGGAATAAATGTTGTAGATCTTAATGTTTTTCCACAAAATCCTGGACTATCGGACCACCATTTTATTACATTTGCAATCGCAACAAATAATCTGCTCAGACCCCAACCAAGGAGCATCAAAAGTCGTGCTATAAATTCTCAAACAACACAAAAATTCATTAATGCCCTTCCAGACTCCTTCTGCCTACCCAAGGACGTCAGAGGACAAAAATCAGTTAACCACTTAACTGAGGAACTCAATTTAACCTTGCGCAATACCCTAGATGCAGTTGCACCCCTAAAAACGAAAAACATTTGTCATAAGAAACTAGCTCCCTGGTATACAGAAAATACCCGAGCTTTGAAGCAAGCTTCCAGGAAATTGGAACGGAAATGGCGCCACACCAAACTGGAAGTCTTCCGACTAGCTTGGAAAGACAGTACCGTGCAGTACCGAAGAGCCCTCACTGCTGCTCGATCATCCTACTTTTCCAACTTAATTGAGGAAAATAAGAACAATCCAAAATTTCTTTTTGATACTGTTGCAAAGCTAACTAAAAAGCAGCATTCCCCAAGAGAGGATGGCTTTCACTTCAGCAGTGATAAATTCATGAACTTCTTTGAGGAAAAGATCATGACCATTAGAAAGCAAATTACGGACTCCTCTTTGAATCTGCGTATTCCTCCAGGGCTTAGCTGTCCTGGATCTGCACAGCTCTGCGAGGGCCTGGGATCGGGAGAGACACTTAAGTGTTTTAGTACTATATCTCTTGACACAATGATGAAAATAATCATGGCCTCTAAACCTTCAAGCTGCATACTGGATCCTATTCCTACTAAACTGCTGAAGGAGCTGCTTCCTGTGCTTGGCCCTCCTATGTTGAACATAATAAACAGCTCTCTATCCACCGGATGTGTACCAAACTCACTAAAAGTGGCAGTGATAAAGCCTCTCTTGAAAAAGCCAAACCTTGACCCGGAAAATATAAAAAACTATCGGCCTATATCGAATCTTCCATTCCTCTCAAAAATTTTAGAAAAAGCTGTTGCGCAGCAACTCACTGCCTTTCTGAAGACAAACAATGTATACGAAATGCTTCAGTCTGGTTTTAGACCCCATCATAGCACTGAGACTGCACTTGTGAAGGTGGTAAATGACCTTTTAATGGCGTCAGACCGAGGCTCTGCATCTGTCCTCGTGCTACTAGACCTTAGTGCTGCCTTTGACACCATCGATCACCACATTCTTTTGGAGAGACTGGAAACCCAAATTGGTCTACACGGACAAGTTCTGGCCTGGTTTAGATCCTACCTGTCGGAAAGATATCAGTTTGTCTCTGTGAATGGTCTGTCCTCCGACAAATCAACTGTACATTTCGGTGTTCCTCAAGGTTCCGTTTTAGGACCACTATTGTTTTCACTATATATTGTACCTCTTGGGGATGTTATTCGAAAACATAATGTTAACTTTCACTGCTATGCGGATGACACACAGCTGTACATTTCAATGAAACATGGTGAAGCCCCAAAATTGCCCTCGCTAGAAGCCTGTGTTTCAGACATAAGGAAGTGGATGGCTGAAAACTTTTTACTTTTAAACTCGGACAAAACAGAGATGCTTGTTCTAGGTCCCAAGAAACAAAGAGATCTTCTGTTAAATCTGACAATTCATCTAGATGGTTGTAAAGTCGTCTCAAATAAAACTGTGAAGGACCTCGGTGTTACTCTTGACCCTGATCTCTCTTTTGACGAACATATCAAGACTGTTTCAAGGACAGCTTTTTTCCATCTACGTAACATTGCAAAAATCAGAAATTTTCTGTCCAAAAATGATGCAGAAAAATTAATCCATGCATTTGTTACTTCTAGGTTAGACTACTGCAATGCTCTATTTTCCGGCTACCCGGATAAAGCACTAAATAAACTTCAGTTAGTGCTAAATACGGCTGCTAGAATCCTGACTAGAACCAAGAAATTTGATCATATTACTCCAGTGCTAGCTTCCCTACACTGGCTTCCTGTTAAGGCAAGGGCTGATTTCAAGGTTTTACTGTTAACCTATAAAGCGTTACATGGGCTTGCTCCTACCTATCTTTCCGAGTTGGTCCTGCCGTACATACCAATACGTACGCTACGGTCACAAGACGCAGGCCTCCTAATTGTCCCTAGAATTTCTAAGCAAACAGCGGGAGGCAGGGCTTTCTCCTATAGATCTCCATTTTTATGGAACAGTCTGCCTACCCATGTGAGAGACGCAGACTCGGTCTCAACCTTTAAGTCTTTACTGAAGACTTATCTCTTCAGTAGGTCATATGATTGAGTGTAGTCTGGCCCAGGAGTGTGAAGGTGAACGGAAAGGCTGGAGCAACGAACAGCCCTTGCTGTCTCTGCCGGGCCGGTTCCCCTCTCCACTGGGGTTCTCTGCCTCTAACCCTGTTGCAGGGGCTGAGTCACTGGCTTGCTGGTGCTCTTTCATGCCGTCCCTGGGAGGGGTGCGTCACTTGAGTGGGTTGAGTTACTGACGTGATCTTCCTGTCTGGGTTGGCGCCCCCCCTTGGTTTGTGCTGTGGTGGAGACCTCTGTGGGCTATACTCGGCCTTGTCTCAGGATTGTAAGTTGGTGGTTGGGGATATCCCTCTAGTGGTGCGGGGGCTGTGCTTTGGCGGAGTGGGTGGGGTTATATCCTTCCTGTTTGGCCCTGTCCGGGGTTTCTTCGGATGGGGCCACAGTGTCTCCGGACCGCTCCTGTCTCAGCCTCCAGTATTTATGCTGCAGTAGTTTATGTGTCGGGGGGCTGGGGTTAGTTGGTTATACCTGGAGTACTTCTCCTGTCTTATCCAGTGTCCTGTGTGAATTTAAGTATGCTCTCTCTAATTCTCTCGTTCTCTCTTTCTCTCTGAGAACCTGAGCCCTAGGACCATACGTCAGGACTACCGGGCATGATGACACCTTGCTGTCCCCAGTCCGCCTGGCCTTGCTGCTATTCCAGTTTCAACTGTTCTGCCTGCGGCTACGAAACCCCTACCTGTCCCAGACCTGCTGTTTTCAACTCTTTAATGATCGGCTATGAAAAGCCAACTGAGAGACCTGAGCCCTAGGACCATACGTCGGGACTACCGGCCGTGGTGACTCCTTGCTGTCCCCAGTCCGCCTGGCCTTGCTGCTATTCCAGTTTCAACTGTTCTGCCTGCGGTTATGGAACCCCTACCTGTCCCAGACCTGCTGTTTTCAACTCTTAATGATCGGCTATGAAAAGCCAACTGAGATTTATTCCTGATTATTATTTGACCATGCTTGTCACTTATGAACATTTTTGAACATCTTGGCATGGTTCTGTTATAATCTCCACCCGGCACAGCCAGAAGAGGACTGGCCACCCCTCATAGCCTGGTTCCTCTCTAGGTTTCTTCCTAGGCTTTCGCCTTTCTAGGGAGTTTTTCCTAGCCACCGTGCTTCTACACCTGCATTACTAGCTGTTTGGGGTTTTAGGCTGGGTTTCTGTACAGCACTTCGAGATATTAGCTGATGTAAGAAGGGCTATATAAAATAAAATTGATTGATTGATTGATTGATGGGTGGGGCTAAGGCTTAAGAGGGTGTGAACGATGCTGAATGGGTGTAGACAAAGAAGAGCTCTCCAGTAGGTGCACCAAAACATTCAAGGGCCACTTTCTCAAAAGTGGGGTTGCAAGTTTATCAACTTTCAAAGCAGAATTACTTTACCATTGTTCCTCAACTGCAGTGTATGATATACAATTTTCTAGCTCCGAGTCTCTACTTTTAGCCAATGTAAAAAACTGCATTTCAAATTTTGCTACATAGGACCGAATCCAGTATGAATCCAGTATGAATTAAGTTATGATAACCAGCCAATGATAACTAGCATTAGCACAATGACTAGAAGTTAACAGGAACAGCTAGCATGCTAGGAGTTAGCTAACATTAGTTAAGGTCAAGGTGGAAGTTATTAGAAAAATCCAACAAATTTTGGCTTTAGCCTTCATCAGGGTCCTTTAGCCTTCATCAGGGTCCTTTAGCCTTCATCAGGGTCCTTTAGTTTTCACCAGGGTCCTTTAGCCTTCATCAGGGTCCTTTACCTTTCATCAGGGTCCTTTAGCCTTCATCAGGGTCCTTTAGACTTCATCAGGGTCCTTTAGCCTTCATCAGGGTCCTTTAGCCTTCATCAGGGTCCTTTAGCTTTCACCAGCGTTCTTTAGCCTTCATCAGGGTTCTTTAGACTTCATCAGGGTCATTTAGCCTTCATCAGGGTCCTTTAGCCTTCATCAGGGTTCTTTAGACTTCATCAGGGTCCTTTAGCTTTCACCAGCGTTCTTTAGCCTTCATCAGGGTCCTTTAGCCTTCATCAGGGTCCTTTAGCCTTCATCAGGGTCATTTAGCCTTCACCAGCGTTCTTTAGCCTTAATCAGGGTCCTTTAGCTTTCACCAACGTTCTTTAGCCTTCATCAGGGTTCTTTAGACTTCATCAGGGTCCTTTAGCCTTCATCAGGGTCATTTAGCCTTCATCAGGGTCCTTTAGACTTCATCAGGGTCCTTTAGCTTTCACCAGCACTCTTTAGCCTTCATCAGGGTCCTTTAGCCTTCATCAGGATCCTTTAGACTTCATCAGGGTCCTTTAGCCTTCATCAAGGTACTGATGAGTACTTACTCTACTCAACCATCCATCCACCCCTCCACCCATCCATCCATCCATCCCTCCCTGCAGACATTTCCTAAGACATTACAAGTGTCTGTCAGTCTCTATTTCTCCCATCCATTCATCCATCCTCCACACCCACCTGCCTCACAGTCTGTATCCCACCTGCCTCACAGTCTGTATCCCACCTGCCTCACAGTCTGTATCCCACCTGCCTCCCAGTTTGTATCCCAAATACCACCCTATTTGGGATGCAGCCTCAGTATCTCTGCTGCTGTTTTGTGGAGAGCCCAGCCAGTTCTCATTACTGAAAAGGCTTCTCTCCTTATTAGATCTGAGAGTCAAGAAAGTGCATTAGCAGATTAAATACAGAGAGAGGGAGTAGAGGAGAGGAGAGTACAGCCCACACTACTGCTGTGCTGGCTAGTTCGGTAAAGACCCATTTCTCTCATCTTTTATGCTCTCTAGAGCTGCATCTCCTCTCCTCTCCTCTCCTCTCCTCTCCTATCCTCTCCTCTCCTCTCCTCTCCTCTCTTCTCTTCTCTTCTCCTCTCTTCTCTTCTCTTCTCTTCTCTTCTCTTCTCTTCTCTTCTCTTCTCTTCTCTTCTCTTCTCTTCTCTTCTCTTCTCTTCTCTTCTCTTCTCTTCTCTTCTCCTCTCCTCTCCTCTCCCCTACTCTGGGTCTCATTCTGCCTGTCTCTTCTCCTTTCTGCCCAGAGACCCAGAGACAAAGCCAGGCATTGTGAGGAGCAGAGCAGAGTAGGATGATGACTGGCTAACACGCAATACAGAGGAGGTCTCTGTGACTTCCTCTAATGCATCAACGAATAACGATGTGTCTGTGTGTGTCTCTCTCCATCTTCCCTCCCTCCATCTTCCCTCTCTCCATCTTCCCTCTCTCCATCTTCCCTTTCTCCATTTTCTCTTCCTCCATCTTCCTTCCCTCCATCTTCTCTCCCTCTATCTTCCCTCCCTCCATCTTCCCTCTCTCATCTTCCCTCTCTCCATCTTCCCATCCCCTATCTTCCCTCTCTCCATCTTCCCTCTCTCCATCTTCCTTCTCCTCATCTTTCTTAAATATGCGCCTGGTAGCGGCTCAAATTCAATCACAGGACCCAAGTTAATACCATGTGCAGACTGATTCCAAGATTTAATTTCAAGGGGAATAATTTATCCAAAGCGCTGAGGCAGTAGCAAGACAATGGATATATTATAGAAATGAATTGGAAAAGATATGACATAGAACCTTCTATATATGCTTCACCACTCCACGTGCTCTCTCTCTCTCTCTCTCTCTCTCTCTCTCTCTCTCTCTCTCTCTCTCTCTCTCTCTCTCTCTCTCTCTCTCTCTCTCTCTCTCTCTCTCTCTCTCTCTCTCTCTCTCTCTCTCATACTAGTCACATTGAATATTCCACTCTGCTCCTACTTTAGGAGAGCAGGAATCGATGGCGATCGGGGTGGCTGTGTCCCAAATGGTCTCCTATTCCCCTATTGCAGGGTTCCCCAACTGGCAGCCCGCGGGCCAAATTGTTGATTTTATTTGGCACCTCAAGTTTTCTGAGCAATTGATAGACATAAAAGACCGTAAAAACACCAGTAAATCAGCTCCAAAATATTTTAATTTGGAAATCTGTTCCCAAGTATTCCCACACATAATAGAGAGATATATGTTATTGTATACAAATGAAAGCAAGGTTTGAAATAATTATGTTTTAGTCAAATATTACATCTGTTTGGGCTTCTTGTGGTCAATTTCCAGTCTACAAATGATTTGTCATTATGTTACGGCCCGCTGACCATCCACTCAAGAAAGAATGGTCCCGCGGCTGGATCTAGTTGATTATCCCTGCCCTAAGGGCGCTGGTCAAATGTAGTGCACTATAGTAATAGGTTGCCATTTTGTTTATTACGTCACATGCAGAATGACCTCATTCGCTCTGGTGTCACACACACACAAACACCTCCCTGGAAACGGACATTTGTCTATGTCGGGCGAGCACCGCTGATTGGACAGAGAGTTATAGAAGGGAGTCGCAATGGGTTTGTATCATCCATAGGTCACACAAACATCACTATACATCACCATACATCACCATACATCACCATACATCACCATACATCACCATACATCAACAAACATCACTATACATAACCATACATCACCATACATCAACATACATCACTATACATAACCATACATCACCATACATCAACATACATCACCACACAGCACAATACATCAACATACAGTTGAAGTCTGAAGTTTACATACACTTATGTTGGAGTCATTAAAACTCGTTTTTCAACCACTCCACACATTTCTTATTAGCAAACTATAGTTTTGGCAAGTCGGTTAGGACATCTACTTTGTGCATGACACAAGTAATGTTTTCAACAATTGTTTATAGACAGATTATTTCACTTATAATTCACTGTATCACAATTCCAGTGGTTCAGAAGTTTACATACACTAAGACCTCAGAAAAAAATGTGTAGACCTCCACAAGTCTGGTTCATCCTTGGGAGCAATTTCCAAACGCCTGGAGGTACCACGTTCATCTGTACAAACAATAGTACGCAAGTATAAACACCATGAGACCACGCAGCCGTCATACCGCTCAGGAAGGAGATGCGTTCTGTCTCCTAGAGATGAACGTACTTTGATGCGAAAAGTGCAAATCAATCCCAGAACAACAGCAAAGTACCTTGTGAAGATGCTGGAGGAAACAGGTACAAAAGTATCTATATCCACAGTAAAACGAGTCCTATATCGACATAACCTGAAAGGCCGCTCAGCAAGGAAGAAGCCATTGCTCCAAAACCGCCATAAATAAGCCAGACGGTTTGCAACTGCACATGGGGACAAAGATTGTACTGTTTGAGAAATGTCCTCTGGTCTGATGAAACAAAAACAGAACTGTTTAGCCATAATGACCATCGTTATGTTTGGAGGAAAAAGGGGAAGGCTTGCAAGCCAAAGAACACCATCCCAACCGTGAAGCACAGGGGTGGCAGCATCATGCTGTGGGGGTGCTTTTCTGCAGGAGGGACTGGTGCACTTCACAAAATAGATGGCATCATGAGGAAGGAAAATTATGTGGATATATTGAAGCAACATCTCAAGACATCAGTCAGGAAGTTAAAGCTTGGTCGCAAATGGGTCTACCAAATGGACAATGACCCCAAGCATACTTCCAAAGTTGTGGCAAAATGGCTTAAGGACAACAAAGTCAAGGTATTGGAGTGGCCATCACAAAGCCCTGACCTCAATCCTATAGAACATTTGTGGGCAGAACTGAAAAAGCGTGTGCGAGCAAGGAGGCCTACAAACCTGACTCAGTTACACCATCTCTGTCAGGAGGAATGGGCCAAAATTCACCCAACTTATTGTGGGAAGCTTGTGGAAGGCTACCCGAAACGTTTGACCCAAGTTAAACAATTTAAAGGCAATGCTACCAAATACTAATTGAGCGTATGTAAACTTCTGACCCACCGGAAATGTGATGAAATAAATAAAAGCTGAAATAAATTATTCTGACATTTCACATTCTTAAAATAAAGTGGTGATCCTAACTGACCTAAGACAGGGAATTTTTACTATAGGATTAAATGACAGGAATTGTGGAAAACTGAGTCTAAATGTATTTGGCTAAGGTGTATGTAAAAATCTGACTTTAACTGTACATCACCGCACGTCACCACACATCATCATACATCACCACACATCACCATACATCACTACACATCACCATACATCACTACACATCACAATACATCACCATACATCACCATGCATCACTACACATCACCATACATCACCATACTTCACCATACTTCATCAGCACCTAAATCTATCTGGAGGCCTACCGCATCTATTCTAACATCCAGGAACAGGGACAAGTTCTATCTATGGAATAGCCTTGAATGAGTGGCTTGGAATCCACACTGAACATTGCTCAGTTTCACAATAACATCCACAAGGCTATAGCTTAGCCCATAGTATAGCCTGGACTCCACACTGTTTCACCAGGCTATCTAAGGTACAGATATCTCAATTTGAGCCAGTTTGCTACAGCAGGAAAATAATCCTGCAGTAACAGGAAATGTGAATTATTATGTGGATTCTAGTTAATGGCCATTTTTGTAGGGGCTGGTACATTTTTCGTAAGGTAAAATCAAGTCTGAAATTTCGGTAACACTTTACTTAACATCCAGTGTCATAACACGTTATGGCACGGTCATAACCATGTCATAATATGTCATGACAGCTGACATAACTTGTGACAACCTGTCATAATATGGTCATAACACTGTCATGACATATACAGTGACTTGCAAAAGTATTCAACCCACTTGGCATTTTTCCTATTTTGTTGCCTTACAACCTGGAATTAAAATGGATTTTTTGGGGGGGTTGTATCATTGATTTACACAACATGCCTAACACTTTAAAGATGCAAAATATATTTTATTGTGAAACAAACAAGAAATAAGACAAAAGACAGAAAACTTAAACGTGCATAAATATTTTGTAGAGCCACCTATTGCAGCAATTACAGCTGCAAGTCTCTTGGGTATGTCTCTATAAGCTTGGCACATCTAGCCACTGGGAGTTTTGTCCATTCTTCAAGGCAAAACTGCTCCAGCTCCTTCAAGTTGGATGGGTTCCACTGGTGTACAGCAATGTTTAAGTCATACCACAGATTCTCAATTGGATTGAGCTCTGGGCTTTGACTAGGCCATTCAAAACATGTAAATGTTTCCCCTTAAACCACTCGAGTGTTGCTTTAGCAGTATGCTTAGGGTCATTTTCCTGCTGGAAGGTGAACCTTCGTCTCAGTCTCAAATCTCTGGAAGACTGAAACAGGTTTCCCTCAAGAATGTCCCTGTATTTAGCGCCATCCATCAGTCCTTCAATTATGACCAGTTTCCCAGTCCCTGCCGATGAAAAACATCCCCACAGCATGATGCTGCCACCACCATGCTTCACTGTGGGGATGGTGTTCTCAGGGTGATGAGAGGTGTTAGGTTTGCGCCAGACATAGCGTTTTCTTTGATGGCCATAAAGCTCAATTTTAGTCTCATCTGACCAGAGTACCTTCTTCCATACGTTTGGGGAGTCTCGCACATGCCTTTTGGTGAACACCAAATGTGTTTGCTTATTTTTTTCTTGAAGCAATGGCTTTTTTTCTGGCCATTCTTCCGTAAAGCCCAGCTCTGTGGAGTGTACAGGGTACTCCAATCTCCGTTGTGGAGCTTTGCAGCTCCTTCAGGGTTATCTTTGGTCTCTTTGTTGCCTCTCTGAATAATGCCCTCCTTGCCTGGTCCGTAAGTTTTGTTTGGAGAGCTCCTTGGTCTTCATGGTGCCGCTTGCTTGGTGGTGCCCCTTTCTTAGTGGTGTTTTAGACTCTGGGGCCTTTCAGAACAGGTTTATACAGTTGAAGTCTGAAGTTTACATACACCTTAACCAAATACATTTAAACTCAGTTTTCACAATTCCTGACATTTAATCCTAGTAAAAATTCCCTGTCTTAGGTCAGTTAGGATCACCACTTTATTTTAAGAATGTGAAATGTCAGAATAATAGTAGAGAGAATTATTTATTTCAGCTTTTATTTCTTTCATCACATTCCTGGTGGGTCAGAAGTTTACATACATTCAATTAGTATTTGGTAGCATTGCCTTTAAAAAATTTAACTTGGGTCAAACATTTCGGGTAGCCTTCCACAAGCTTCCCACAATAAGTTGGGTGAATTTTGGCCCATTCCTCCTGACAGAGCTGGTGTAACTGAGTCAGGATTGTAGGCCTCCTTGCTCGCACACGCTTTTTTAGTTCTGCCCACACATTTTCTATAGGATCGAGGTCAGGGCTTTGTGATGGCCACTCCAATACCTTGACTTTGCAAGCATTCCACTTTTTCCTCCAAACATTTGTACCTGTTTCCTCCAGCATCTTCACAAGATCCTTTGCTGTTGTTCTGGGATTGATTTGTACTTTTCGCACCAAAGTACGTTCATCTCTAGGAGACAGAACGCGTCTCCTTCCTGAGCGGTATGATGGCTGCGTGGTCCCATGGTGTTTATACTTGCGTACTATTGTTTGTACAGATGAACGTGGTACCTTCAGGCGTTTGGAAATTGCTCCCAAGGATGAACCAGACTTGTGGAGGTCTACAATTTTCTTTCTGAGGTCTTAGCTGATTTCTTTAGATTTTCCCATGATGTCAAGCAAAGAGGCACTGAGTTTGAAGGTAGGCCTTGAAATGCATCCACAGGTATACCTCCAATTGACTAAGATGATGTCAATTAGCCTATCAGAAGCTTCTAAAGCCATGACATCACTTTCTGGAATTTTCCAAGCTGTTTAAAGGCACAGTCAACTTAGTGTATGTAAACTTCTGACCCATTGGAATTGTGATACAGTGAATTGTGGAGTGGTTGAAAAACAAGTTTTAATGACTCCAACCTAAGTGTATGTAAACTTCAGACTTCAACTGTATATACTGAGATCATGTGACACTTAGATTGCACACAGGTGGACTTTTTTAAAACTAATTATGTGACTTCTGAAGGTAATTGGTTGCACCAGATCTTATTTAGGGGCTTCATAGCAAAGGGGGTGAACCCATATACAAGCACCACTTTCCCGTTATTAATTATTTCGAATTTTTTGAAACAAGTAATTTTTTTCATTACATGAAATCCAAATAAAAATCAATTTAAATTACAGGTTGTAATGCAACAAATTAGGAAAAATGCAAAGGGGGATGAATAATTTTTGCAAGGCACTGTATATTTAGACCTGTTGTGACACCCGGTTATGACACCTGCATAAGAGTGATAGGCCTATCTGACTTTTATGACTATGATGGTCATAATGCTTCTTGACAGTGTCATAAAGTGTATTTTCTTAGTGTCTTAACATGTTATGGTGTCAAGTAATAATATAATATATAATAATATGCCATTTAGCAGCAAGTAAAGTGTGACTGAAACTTCAAGGTCAAATTTACAAACTTCAGAAGCCTTTTTAAACCTCAAATACACTGCACGTTTTAAATGTCCTGCATTGCAGGATAGCTCTGATCACATTAAGATATGTAGCCTGGCAAACCACTAATCTATTTTATTACCTTGTATTTTTTTCCCAACTTTTGTGCTCTTTTTTAAATTGTTTTATTAATCTACATATTGTCTATTGATTACCTTCTCTACTTTACATTCTGCACTGTTGAGGAAGAACTGCAAGTAAGCATCTCACTGTACAGTTTACAGCCACTGTATCCTGTGCACGTGACAAATAAACTTTGATTTGACCCTGAATATTGCTCATCAAACAGAGCAGTTTCATCTATTCTATAACCTGGATTTCACACGGCTCAGTTTTACCAGGCTATGTCTATGACGATGATATTGACTCAGAGTAGAACAAACAGCTCTCATCTCACTAATTACAGTATTTCTGATAGCAGAGATAAACCCATTTAATAACAGACGTATCTCTGTGACTGATGGTTTACTGAGCCGAGTAGCTACTCAGTATAAACGTGTCTGACAATAGGGGAAGATCAAAAGGAAATGTTACCAGTTTACTGTTTCAGCACGAATTGCCTGGTATCTTACACAAATAGTATGTGTTTGTATGGCAGGCAGGGGAGGACAGAGCAGAGAAACAGCTTGAATAGGGGAAGATCAAAATATAGTGTTACTCACTATTTACTGTAAAATCACGAACGTGTGGATATTAAACTGATACTGTACCTGTCTATCTAAGTGTGTATCTGTCTAAGTGTGTATCTATCTAAGTGTGTATCTGTCTAAGTGTGTATCTGTCTAAGTGTGTATCTGTCTAAGTGTGTATCTGTCTAAGTGTGTATCTGTCTATCTAAGTGTGTATCTGTCTAAGTGTGTATCTATCTGTCTAAGTGTGTATCTGTCTAAGTGTGTATCTGTCTAAGTGTGTATCTATCTAAGTGTGTATCTGTCTAAGTGTGTATCTGTCTAAGTGTGTGTCTGTCTAAGTGTGTATCTGTCTATCTAAGTGTGTATCTGTCTAAGTGTGTATCTGTCTAAGTGTGTGTCTGTCTAAGTGTGTATCTGTCTATCTAAGTGTGTATCTGTCTAAGTGTGTATCTGTCTAAGTGTGTATCTGTCTAAGTGTGTATCTGTCTAAGTGTGTATATATATATAAGTGTATATCTGTCTAAGTGTGTATCTGTCTAAGTGTGTATCTGTCTAAGTGTGTATCTGTCTAAGTGTGTATCTGTCTAAGTGTGTATCTGTCTGTCTAAGTGTGTATCTGTCTAAGTGTGTATCTGTCTAAGTGTGTATCTGTCTAAGTGTGTATCTATCTAAGTGTGTATCTGTCTAAGTGTGTATCTGTCTAAGTGTGTATCTGTCTAAGTGTGTATCTGTCTAAGTGTGTATCTGTCTAAGTGTGTATCTACAGTGGGGAGAACAAGTATTTGATACACTGCCGATTTTGCAGGTTTTCCTACTTACAAAGCATGTAGAGGTCTGTAATTTGTATCATAGCTACACTTCAACTGTGTGAGACGGAATCTAAAACAAAAATCCAGAAAATCACATTGTATGATTTTTAAGTAATTAATTTGCATTTTATTGCATGACATAAGTATTTGATACATCAGAAAAGCAGAACTTAATATTTGGTACAGAAACCTTTGTTTGCAATTACAGAGATCATACGTTTCCTGTAGGTCTTGACCAGGTTTGCACACACCGCAGCAGGGATTTTGGCCCATTCCTCCATACAGACCTTCTCCAGATCCTTCAGGTTTCGGGGCTGTCGCTGGGCAATACAGACTTTCAGCTCACTCCAAATATTTTCTATTGGGTTCAGGTGTGG
Organism: Coregonus clupeaformis; assembly: GCF_020615455.1. Taxonomy (NCBI): domain Eukaryota; kingdom Metazoa; phylum Chordata; class Actinopteri; order Salmoniformes; family Salmonidae; genus Coregonus; species Coregonus clupeaformis. The sequence goes on from NC_059203.1 coordinate 4,225,716, forward strand.
AGACTGGCTAGGCCACTACAGGACCTTGAGATGCTTCTTACGGAGCCACTCCTTAGTTGCACTGGCTGTGTGTTTCGGGTCGTTGTCATGCTGGAAGACCCAGCCACGACCCATCTTCAATGCTCTTACTGAGGGAAGGAGGTTGTTGGCCAAGGTCTCGCGATACATGGCCCCATCCATCCACCCCTCAATACGGTGCAGTCGTCCTGTCCCCTTTGCAGAAAAGCATCCCCAAAGAATGATGTTTCCACCTCCATGCTTCACGGTTGGGATGGTGTTCTTGGGGTTGTACTCATCCTTCTTCTTCCTCCAAACACGGCGAGTGGAGTTTAGACCAAAAAGCTCTATTTTTGTCTCATCAGACCACATGACCTTCTCCCATTCCTCCTCTGTATCATCCAGATGGTCATTGGCAAACTTCAGACGGGCCTGGACTTGCGCTGGCTTGAGCAGAGGGACCTTGCGTGCGCTGCAGGATTTTAATCCATGACGGCGTAGTGTATTACTAATGGTTTTCTTTGAGACTGTGGTCCCAGCTCTCTTCAGGTCATTGAACAGGTCCTGCCATGTAGTTCTGGGCTGATCCCTCACCTTCCTCATGATCATTGATGCCCCACGAGGTGAGATCTTGCATGGAGCCCCAGACCGAGGGTGATTGACCGTCATCTTGAACTTCTTCCATTTTCAAATAATTGCGCCAACAGTTGTTGCCTTCTCACCAAGCTGCTTGCCTATTGTCCTGTAGCCCATCCCAGCCTTGTGCAGGTCTACAATTTTATCCCTGATGTCCTTACACATCTCTCTGGTCTTGGCCATTGTGGAGAGGTTGGAGTCTGTTTGATTGAGTGTGTGGACAGGTGTCTTTTATACAGGTAAAGAGTTCAAACCGGTGCAGTTAATACATGTAATGAGTGGAGAACAGGAGGGCTTCTTAAAGAAAAACGAACAGGTCTGTGAGAGACGGAATTCTTACTGGTTGGTAGGTGATAAAATACTTATGTCATGCAATACAATGCAAATTAATTACTTAAAAATCATACAATGTGATTTTCTGGATTTTTGTTTTAGATTCCATCTCTCACAGTTGAAGTGTACCTATGATAAAAATTACAGTCCTCTACATGCTTTGTAAGTAGGAAAACCTGCAAAATCGTCAGTGTATCAAATACTTGTTCTCCCCACTGTATATATCTACGTGTGTAGCAGCAAATGGGAGAAGAGAAGAGATACGTTCCATATCATGGTCAAGGAACTGCTTGACATAATTGTTCAGCCTATCTGTCAGGGTCAGGGTAACTGTTCAGCCTATCTGTCAGGGTCAGGGTAACTGTTCAGCCTATCTGTCAGGGTCAGGGTAACTGTTCAGCCTATCTGTCAGGGTCAGGGTAACTGTTCAGCCTATCTGTCAGGGTCAGGGTAACTGTTCAGCCTATCTGTCAGGGTCAGGGTAACTGTTCAGCCTATCTGTCAGGGTCAGGGTAACTGTTCAGCCTATCTGTCAGGGTCAGGGTAACTGTTCAGCCTATCTGTCAGGGTTAGGGTAACTGTTCAGCCTATCTGTCAGGGTCAGGGTAACTGTTCAGCCTATCTGTCAGGGTTAGGGTAACTGTTCAGCCTATCTGTCAGGGTCAGGGTAACTGTTCAGTGTATCTGTCAGGGTCAGGGTTAGGGTAACTGTTCAGCCTATCTGTCAGGGTCAGGGTAACTGTTCAGCCTATCTGTCAGGGTCAGGGTAACTGTTCAGCCTATCTGTCAGGGTTAGGGTAACTGTTCAGCCTATCTGTCAGGGTCAGGGTAACTGTTCAGCCTATCTGTCAGGGTCAGGGTAACTGTTCAGCCTATCTGTCAGGGTCAGGGTAACTGTTCAGCCTATCTGTCAGGGTCAGGGTAACTGTTCAGCCTATCTGTCAGGGTCAGGGTAACTGTTCAGCCTATCTGTCAGGGTTAGGGTAACTGTTCAGCCTATCTGTCAGGGTTAGGGTAACTGTTCAGCCTATCTGTCAGGGTTAGGGTAACTGTTCAGCCTATCTGTCAGGGTCAGGGTAACTGTTCAGCCTATCTGTCAGGGTCAGGGTAACTGTTCAGCCTATCTGTCAGGGTCAGGGTAACTGTTCAGCCTATCTGTCAGGGTCAGGGTAACTGTTCAGCCTATCTGTCAGGGTCAGGGTAACTGTTCAGCCTATCTGTCAGGGTCAGGGTAACTGTTCAGCCTATCTGTCAGGGTCAGGGTAACTGTTCAGCCTATCTGTCAGGGTCAGGGTAACTGTTCAGCCTATCTGTCAGGGTCAGGGTAACTGTTCAGCCTATCTGTCAGGGTCAGGGTAACTGTTCAGCCTATCTGTCAGGGTTAGGGTAACTGTTCAGCCTATCTGTCAGGGTCAGGGTAACTGTTCAGCGTATCTGTCAGGGTCAGGGTTAGGGTAACTGTTCAGCCTATCTGTCAGGGTCAGGGTAACTGTTCAGCCTATCTGTCAGGGTCAGGGTAACTGTTCAGCCTATCTGTCAGGGTTAGGGTAACTGTTCAGCCTATCTGTCAGGGTCAGGGTAACTGTTCAGCCTATCTGTCAGGGTCAGGGTAACTGTTCAGCCTATCTGTCAGGGTCAGGGTAACTGTTCAGCCTATCTGTCAGGGTTAGGGTAACTGTTCAGTGTATCTGTCAGGGTCAGGGTAACTGTTCAGCCTATCTGTCAGGGTCAGGGTAACTGTTCAGCCTATCTGTCAGGGTCAGGGTAACTGTTCAGCCTATCTGTCAGGGTTAGGGTAACTGTTCAGCCTATCTGTCAGGGTTAGGGTAACTGTTCAGCCTATCTGTCAGGGTTAGGGTAACTGTTCAGCCTATCTGTCAGGGTCAGGGTAACTGTTCAGCCTATCTGTCAGGGTTAGGGTAACTGTTCAGCCTATCTGTCAGGGTTAGGGTAACTGTTCAGCCTATCTGTCAGGGTTAGGGTAACTGTTCAGCCTATCTGTCAGGGTCAGGGTAACTGTTCAGCCTATCTGTCAGGGTTAGGGTAACTGTTCAGCCTATCTGTCAGGGTTAGGGTAACTGTTCAGCCTATCTGTCAGGGTTAGGGTAACTGTTCAGCCTATCTGTCAGGGTTAGGGTAACTGTTCAGCCTATCTGTCAGGGTCAGGGTAACTGTTCAGCCTATCTGTCAGGGTCAGGGTAACTGTTCAGCCTATCTGTCAGGGTTAGGGTAACTGTTCAGCCTATCTGTCAGGGTTAGGGTAACTGTTCAGCCTATCTGTCAGGGTCAGGGTAACTGTTCAGCCTATCTGTCAGGGTTAGGGTAACTGTTCAGCCTATCAATCAGGGTTAGGGTAACTGTTCAGCCTATCTGTCAGGGTTAGGGTAACTGTTCAGTGTATCTGTCAGGGTCAGGGTAACTGTTCAGCCTATCTGTCAGGGGTCAGGGTAACTGTTCAGCCTATCTGTCAGGGTCAGGGTAACTGTTCAGCCTATCTGTCAGGGTCAGGGTAACTGTTCAGCCTATCTGTCAGGGTCAGGGTAACTGTTCAGTGTATCTGTCAGGGTCAGGGTAACTGTTCAGCCTATCTGTCAGGGTCAGGGTAACTGTTCAGCCTATCTGTCAGGGTCAGGGTAACTGTTCAGCCTATCTGTCAGGGTTAGGGTAACTGTTCAGCCTATCTGTCAGGGTTAGGGTAACTGTTCAGCCTATCTGTCAGGGTTAGGGTAACTGTTCAGCCTATCTGTCAGGGTTAGGGTAACTGTTCAGCCTATCTGTCAGGGTCAGGGTAACTGTTCAGCCTATCTGTCTGGGTTAGGGTAACTGTTCAGCCTATCTGTCAGGGTTAGGGTAACTGTTCAGCCTATCTGTCAGGGTTAGGGTAACTGTTCAGCCTATCTGTCAGGGTTAGGGTAACTGTTCAGCCTATCTGTCAGGGTCAGGGTAACTGTTCAGCCTATCTGTCAGGGTCAGGGTAACTGTTCAGCCTATCTGTCAGGGTTAGGGGTAACTGTTCAGCCTATCTGTCAGGGTTAGGGTAACTGTTCAGCCTATCTGTCAGGGTCAGGGTAACTGTTCAGCCTATCTGTCAGGGTTAGGGTAACTGTTCAGCCTATCTGTCAGGGTTAGGGTAACTGTTCAGCCTATCTGTCAGGGTCAGGGTAACTGTTCAGCCTATCTGTCAGGGTTAGGGTAACTGTTCAGCCTATCTGTCAGGGTTAGGGTAACTGTTCAGCCTATCTGTCAGGGTTAGGGTAACTGTTCAGTGTATCTGTCAGGGTCAGGGTAACTGTTCAGCCTATCTGTCAGGGTCAGGGTAACTGTTCAGCCTATCTGTCAGGGTCAGGGTCAGGGTAACTGTTCAGCCTATCTGTCAGGGTTAGGGTAACTGTTCAGCCTATCTGTCAGGGTCAGGGTTAGGGTAACTGTTCAGCCTATCTGTCAGGGTCAGGGTCAGGGTAACTGTTCAGCCTATCTGTCAGGGTCAGGGTTAGGGTAACTGTTCAGCCTATCTGTCAGGGTCAGGGTAACTGTTCAGCCTATCTGTCAGGGTTAGGGTAACTGTTCAGCCTATCTGTCAGGGTCAGGGTCAGGGTAACTGTTCAGCCTATCTGTCAGGGTTAGGGTAACTGTTCAGCCTATCTGTCAGGGTCAGGGTTAGGGTAACTGTTCAGCCTATCTGTCAGGGTTAGGGTAACTGTTCAGCCTATCTGTCAGGGTTAGGGTAACTGTTCAGCCTATCTGTCAGGGTCAGGGTAACTGTTCAGCCTATCTGTCAGGGTTAGGGTAACTGTTCAGCCTATCTGTCAGGGTTAGGGTAACTGTTCAGCCTATCTGTCAGGGTTAGGGTAACTGTTCAGCCTATCTGTCAGGGTTAGGGTAACTGTTCAGCCTATCTGTCAGGGTCAGGGTAACTGTTCAGCCTATCTGTCAGGGTCAGGGTAACTGTTCAGCCTATCTGTCAGGGTTAGGGTAACTGTTCAGCCTATCTGTCAGGGTTAGGGTAACTGTTCAGCCTATCTGTCAGGGTTAGGGTAACTGTTCAGTGTATCTGTCAGGGTCAGGGTAACTGTTCAGCCTATCTGTCAGGGTCAGGGTAACTGTTCAGCCTATCTGTCAGGGTCAGGGTCAGGGTAACTGTTCAGCCTATCTGTCAGGGTTAGGGTAACTGTTCAGCCTATCTGTCAGGGTCAGGGTTAGGGTAACTGTTCAGCCTATCTGTCAGGGTCAGGGTCAGGGTAACTGTTCAGCCTATCTGTCAGGGTCAGGGTTAGGGTAACTGTTCAGCCTATCTGTCAGGGTCAGGGTAACTGTTCAGCCTATCTGTCAGGGTTAGGGTAACTGTTCAGCCTATCTGTCAGGGTCAGGGTCAGGGTAACTGTTCAGCCTATCTGTCAGGGTTAGGGTAACTGTTCAGCCTATCTGTCAGGGTCAGGGTTAGGGTAACTGTTCAGCCTATCTGTCAGGGTTAGGGTAACTGTTCAGCCTATCTGTCAGGGTTAGGGTAACTGTTCAGCCTATCTGTCAGGGTCAGGGTTAGGGTAACTGTTCAGCCTATCTGTCAGGGTTAGGGTAACTGTTCAGCCTATCTGTCAGGGTTAGGGTAACTGTTCAGTGTATCTGTCAGGGTCAGGGTAACTGTTCAGTGTATCTGTCAGGGTTAGGGTAACTGTTCAGCCTATCTGTCAGGGTCAGGGTAACTGTTCAGTGTATCTGTCAGGGTCAGGGTAACTGTTCAGTGTATCTGTCAGGGTCAGGGTAACTGTTCAGCCTATCTGTCAGGGTCAGGGTAACTGTTCAGTGTATCTGTCAGGGTTAGGGTAACTGTTCAGTGTATCTGTCAGGGTCAGGGTAACTGTTCAGCCTATCTGTCAGGGTCAGGGTAACTGTTCAGTTTATCTGTCAGGGTCAGGGTAACTGTTCAGTGTATCTGTCAGGGTCAGGGTAACTGTTCAGTGTATCTGTCAGGGTTAGGGTAACTGTTCAGCCTATCTGTCAGGGTCAGGGTAACTGTTCAGCCTATCTGTCAGGGTCAGGGTAACTGTTCAGCCTATCTGTCAGGGTTAGGGTAACTGTTCAGCCTATCTGTCAGGGTTAGGGTAACTGTTCAGCCTATCTGTCAGGGTCAGGGTAACTGTTCAGCCTATCTGTCAGGGTTAGGGTAACTGTTCAGCCTATCTGTCAGGGTCAGGGTAACTGTTCAGTGTATCTGTCAGGGTTAGGGTAACTGTTCAGCCTATCTGTCAGGGTTAGGGTAACTGTTCAGCCTATCTGTCAGGGTCAGGGTAACTGTTCAGCCTATCTGTCAGGGTTAGGGTAACTGTTCAACCTATCTGTCAGGGTCAGGGTAACTGTTCAGCCTATCTGTCAGGGTCAGGGTAACTGTTCAGCCTATCTGTCAGGGTCAGGGTAACTGTTCAGCCTATCTGTCAGGGTTAGGGTAACTGTTCAGCCTATCTGTCAGGGTTAGGGTAACTGTTCAGCCTATCTGTCAGGGTTAGGGTAACTGTTCAGTGTATCTGTCAGGGTCAGGGTAACTGTTCAGCCTATCTGTCAGGGTCAGGGTAACTGTTCAGTGTATCTGTCAGGGTCAGGGTAACTGTTCAGCCTATCTGTCAGGGTTAGGGTAACTGTTCAGCCTATCTGTCAGGGTTAGGGTAACTGTTCAGCCTATCTGTCAGGGTTAGGGTAACTGTTCAGCCTATCTGTCAGGGTTAGGGTAACTGTTCAGCCTATCTGTCAGGGTTAGGGTAACTGTTCAGCCTATCTGTCAGGGTTAGGGTAACTGTTCAGCCTATCTGTCAGGGTTAGGGTAACTGTTCAGCCTATCTGTCAGGGTCAGGGTAACTGTTCAGTGTATCTGTCAGGGTTAGGGTAACTGTTCAGCCTATCTGTCAGGGTCAGGGTAACTGTTCAGTGTATCTGTCAGGGTCAGGGTAACTGTTCAGCCTATCTGTCAGGGTCAGGGTTAGGGTAACTGTTCAGTGTATCTGTCAGGGTCAGGGTAACTTTTCAGTGTATCTGTCAGGGTCAGGGTAACTGTTCAGCCTATCTGTCAGGGTTAGGGTAACTGTTCAGCCTATCTGTCAGGGTCAGGGTAATTGTTCAGTGTATCTGTCAGGGTTAGGGTAACTGTTCAGGGTATCTGTCAGGGTCAGGGTAACTGTTCAGTGTATCTGTCAGGGTCAGGGTAACTGTTCAGCCTATCTGTCAGGGTCAGGGTAACTGTTCAGTGTATCTGTCAGGGTCAGGGTAATTGTTCAGTGTACCTGTCACGGTCAGGGTAATTGTTCAGTGTACCTGTCACGGTCAGGATCAGGGTAATTGTTCAGTGTACCTGTCACGGTCAGGGTAATTTTTCAGGGTATCTGTCACGGTCAGGGTCAGGGTAATTGTTCAGTGTATCTGTCATTGTCACGATCGTCTGAAGGAGCGGACCAATACGCAGCGCGTGGAGTGAACATGATGACTTTATTTAATTAAAGCAACCACGAAAAAACAACAAATGACGATACGTGAAGTCCTCTGTGACACCGACAGAACATACAACACTGGAACAATAACCCACAAAACAAAGGAGAAAACACACAGAATATATATGGCTCCCAATAAGAGATAACGAGCCGACAGCTGACACTCGTTACCTCCGATTGGGAGTCATAGACCAATCACCACTAGACACAAACAAAATGAAACTCACCCATCCCCAACACCACCAAATGAAATACACCCAAACCAATGACAATGAACAACCCTGGCTCAAATATCAAAGTCCATGGAGCCAGAGTGTCACAGTACCCCCCTAAAGGTGCGAACTCCGGGCGCACCAATATCAGGACTAGGGAGGGTCTGGGTGGGCGTCTGTCCACGGTGGCGGCTCTGGCCCCGGTCGTGATCCCCACCCCACCACAGTCACAACCTGCTTTGGTAGCCTCCTCCCAATGACCACCCTCCAACTAACCCCCACCTGGACTAAGGGGCAACACCGGACTAAGGGGCAGCATCGGCCTAAGGGGCAGCACCGGGATAAGGGGCAGCACCGGGATAAGGGGCAGCACCGGGACAAGGGGCAGCACCGGGCTAAGGGGCAGCACCGGACTAAGGGGCAGCACCGGACTACGGGGCAGTACCGGACTAAGGGGCAGTACCGGACTAAGGGGCAGTACCAGGCTAAGGGACAGCACCAGGATAAGGGACAGCAACAGGATAAGGAGCAACACCGAGCTAAGGGGCAGCACCTGACTAAATGGCGGATCCTGGCTGGCTGGCTCTGGCGGATCCTGGCTGGCTGGCGGATCCTGGCTGGACGGCTCTGACGGATCCCGGTTGGACGGCTCTGGCGGATCCCGGCTGGACGGCTCTGGCGGATCCTGGCTGGACGGCTCTGGCGGATCCTGTCTGGCAGAAGGCTCTGGCTGATCCTGTCTGGCAGAAGGCTCTGGCTGATCCTGTCTGGCAGAAGGCTCTGGCTGATCCTGTCTGGCGGAAGGCTCTGGCTGATCCTGTCTGGCGGAAGGCTCTAGCGGCTCCGGTCTGGCGGACGGCTCTGATGGCTCATGGCAGACGGGGCGGCTTTGCAGGCTTTGGGCAGACGGGCAGTTCAGGCCCGTTGGGCAGACGGCAGACTCTGGCCGTCTGAGGCGCATCGTAGGCCTGGTGCGTGGTGCCGGAACAGGAGGTACCGGGCTGAGGACACGCATCTCAGGGCTAGTGCGGGGAGAAGCAACAGGGCATGCTGGACCCTGGGGACGCACCGTAGGCCTGATGCGTGGTGCCGAACTGGAGGTACCGGGCTGAGGACACGCATCTCAGGGCTAGTGCGGGAAGCAGCAACAGGGCATGCTTGGCCCTGGGGACGCACCGTAGGCCTGATGCGTGGTGCCGGAACTGGAGGTACCGGGCTGAGGACACGCATCTCAGGGCTAGTGCGGGGAGTCGGAACAGGGCATGCTGGACCCTGGGGACTCACCTCACGCCTAGTGCGGGGAGCCGGAACAGGGCATGCTGGACCCTGGGGACTCACCTCACGCCTAGTGCGGAGAGCAGGAACAGGCCGGGCGGGGCTGGCGACGCGCACCGTATCCCTGGTGCGAGTGGCCGGAACAGGCCGGGCCGGGCTGGGCGGCGCACCGTATCCCCTGGTGCGTGGAGTAGGAACAGGCCGGGCTGGGCTGGCGGGCGCACCGTATCCCTGGTGCGTGGGTAGGAACAGGCCGGGCTGGGCTGGCGAGCGCACCGTATCCCTGGTGCGTGGAGTAGGAACAGGCCGGGCTGAGCTGGCGACGCGCACCGCATACTTGGTGCGTATGGCAGGAACAGGCCGAACCGGGCTGGCGACGCGCACCTTACACTTAGTGCGAGGGACCGGAACAGGCCGTACCGTACGGGGAACACACACTACTGGCTGCACCTCGGGACTAGGAACGGGCCGGACCGAACTGGTTACACACCCCAGTACCTCACGCCGTGCCTCAACACCTTCCTTCCCTGCTTTACCCAGTAGCCCCCTTGACCTGGTAGCCCACTGAATCCGTCCCTTCTCTGCCTCCGTCAGCCCCCTTAACCTGGCAGCCCTCTGACTCTGCCTTGTGGCAGCCTCCTGCTGCTCCGTCGCCCAAGCCATGTGCCCCCCAAAAATGTCTTGGGGTTGCCTCTCGTCCTTCCGACGTTGGCTCTGCCGACGCCCGTTGCTCCTCTCTCCGTCGCCTCTCCTCTGTTTCGCTCCATGGACGGCGATCCATGCCGTCCAGGATTTCTTCCCACGTCCAGGACCCTTTACCGTCCAACAGTTCCTCCCATGTCCAGACCCTTTGCTCCTGGACGCGCTGCTTGGTCCTTTTTTGGTGGGTTATTCTGTCACGATCGTCTGAAGGAGCGGACCAATACGCAGCGCGTGGAGTGAACATGATGACTTTATTTAATTAAAGCAACCACGAAAAAACAACAAATGACGATACGTGAAGTCCTCTGTGACACCGACAGAACATACAACACTGGAACAATAACCCACAAAACAAAGGAGAAAACACACAGAATATATATGGCTCCCAATCAGAGATAACGAGCCGACAGCTGACACTCGTTACCTCCGATTGGGAGTCATAGACCAATCACCACTAGACACAAACAAAATGAAACTCACCCATCCCCAACACCACCAAATGAAATACACCCAAACCAATGACAATGAACAACCCTGGCTCAAATATCAAAGTCCATGGAGCCAGAGTGTCACAGTCATGGTCAGGGTAATTGTTCAGTGTATCTGGCACGGTCAGGGTCATGGTAATTGTTCAGTGTATCTGTCACGGTCATGGTCAGGGTAATTGTTGAGTGTATCTGTCATGGTCAGGGTCAGGGTAATTGTTCAGTGTATCTGTCAGGGTTAGGGTAACTGTTCAGCCTATCTGTCAGGGTTAGGGTAACTGTTCAGCCTATCTGTCAGGGTCAGGGTAACTGTTCAGTGTATCTGTCAGGGTCAGGGTAACTGTTCAGCCTATCTGTCAGGGTTAGGGTAACTGTTCAGCCTATCTGTCAGGGTTAGGGTAACTGTTCAGCCTATCTGTCAGGGTTAGGGTAACTGTTCAGCCTATCTGTCAGGGTTAGGGTAACTGTTCAGCCTATCTGTCAGGGTTAGGGTAACTGTTCAGCCTATCTGTCAGGGTTAGGGTAACTGTTCAGCCTATCTGTCAGGGTTAGGGTAACTGTTCAGCCTATCTGTCAGGGTCAGGGTAACTGTTCAGTGTATCTGTCAGGGTTAGGGTAACTGTTCAGCCTATCTGTCAGGGTCAGGGTAACTGTTCAGTGTATCTGTCAGGGTTAGGGTAACTGTTCAGTGTATCTGTCAGGGTCAGGGTAACTGTTCAGCCTATCTGTCAGGGTCAGGGTTAGGGTAACTGTTCAGTGTATCTGTCAGGGTCAGGGTAACTTTTCAGTGTATCTGTCAGGGTCAGGGTCAGGGTAACTGTTCAGGGTATCTGTCAGGGTCAGGGTAACTGTTCAGTGTATCTGTCAGGGTCAGGGTAACTGTTCAGTGTATCTGTCAGGGTCAGGGTAACTGTTCAGTGTATCTGTCAGGGTCAGGGTAACTGTTCAGTGTATCTGTCAGGGTCAGGGTAACTGTTCAGTGTATCTGTCAGGGTTAGGGTAACTGTTCAGTGTATCTGTCAGGGTCAGGGTAACTGTTCAGTGTATCTGTCAGGGTCAGGGTAACTGTTCAGTGTATCTGTCAGGGTCAGGGTAACTGTTCAGCCTATCTGTCAGGGTTAGGGTAACTGTTCAGCCTATCTGTCAGGGTTAGGGTAACTGTTCAGCCTATCTGTCAGGGTCAGGGTAACTGTTCAGCCTATCTGTCAGGGTTAGGGTAACTGTTCAGCCTATCTGTCAGGGTTAGGGTAACTGTTCAGCCTATCTGTCAGGGTTAGGGTAACTGTTCAGTGTATCTGTCAGGGTCAGGGTAACTGTTCAGCCTATCTGTCAGGGTCAGGGTAACTGTTCAGCCTATCTGTCAGGGTCAGGGTCAGGGTAACTGTTCAGCCTATCTGTCAGGGTTAGGGTAACTGTTCAGCCTATCTGTCAGGGTCAGGGTTAGGGTAACTGTTCAGCCTATCTGTCAGGGTCAGGGTCAGGGTAACTGTTCAGCCTATCTGTCAGGGTTAGGGTAACTGTTCAGCCTATCTGTCAGGGTCAGGGTTAGGGTAACTGTTCAGCCTATCTGTCAGGGTCAGGGTAACTGTTCAGCCTATCTGTCAGGGTTAGGGTAACTGTTCAGCCTATCTGTCAGGGTCAGGGTCAGGGTAACTGTTCAGCCTATCTGTCAGGGTTAGGGTAACTGTTCAGCCTATCTGTCAGGGTCAGGGTTAGGGTAACTGTTCAGCCTATCTGTCAGGGTTAGGGTAACTGTTCAGCCTATCTGTCAGGGTTAGGGTAACTGTTCAGCCTATCTGTCAGGGTCAGGGTTAGGGTAACTGTTCAGCCTATCTGTCAGGGTTAGGGTAACTGTTCAGCCTATCTGTCAGGGTCAGGGTTAGGGTAACTGTTCAGCCTATCTGTCAGGGTCAGGGTAACTGTTCAGTGTATCTGTCAGGGTTAGGGTAACTGTTCAGCCTATCTGTCAGGGTCAGGGTAACTGTTCAGTGTATCTGTCAGGGTTAGGGTAACTGTTCAGCCTATCTGTCAGGGTCAGGGTAACTGTTCAGTGTATCTGTCAGGGTCAGGGTAACTGTTCAGTTTATCTGTCAGGGTCAGGGTAACTGTTCAGTGTATCCTGTCAGGGTCAGGGTTATAACTGTTTTTTCAGTGTAAGTCTGTCAGGGTCAGGGTAACTGTTCAGCCTATCTGTCAGGGGTCAGGGTAACTGTTCAGCCTATCTGTCAGGGTTAGGGTAACTGTTCAGCCTATCTGTCAGGGTTAGGGTAACTGTTCAGCCTATCTGTCAGGGTCAGGGTAACTGTTCAGCCTATCTGTCAGGGTTAGGGTAACTGTTCAGCCTATCTGTCAGGGTCAGGGTAACTGTTCAGTGTATCTGTCAGGGTTAGGGTAACTGTTCAGCCTATCTGTCAGGGTTAGGGTAACTGTTCAGCCTATCTGTCAGGGTTAGGGTAACTGTTCAGCCTATCTGTCAGGGTTAGGGTAACTGTTCAGCCTATCTGTCAGGGTCAGGGTAACTGTTCAGTGTATCTGTCAGGGTTAGGGTAACTGTTCAGCCTATCTGTCAGGGTCAGGGTAACTGTTCAGTGTATCTGTCAGGGTTAGGGTAACTGTTCAGTGTATCTGTCAGGGTCAGGGTAACTGTTCAGCCTATCTGTCAGGGTCAGGGGTTAGGGTAACTGTTCAGTGTATCTGTCAGGGTCAGGGTAACTTTTCAGTGTATCTGTCAGGGTCAGGGTCAGGGTAACTGTTCAGGGTATCTGTCAGGGTCAGGGTAACTGTTCAGTGTATCTGTCAGGGTCAGGGTAACTGTTCAGTGTATCTGTCAGGGTCAGGGTAACTGTTCAGTGTATCTGTCAGGGTCAGGGTAACTGTTCAGTGTATCTGTCAGGGTCAGGGTAACTGTTCAGTGTATCTGTCAGGGTTAGGGTAACTGTTCAGTGTATCTGTCAGGGTCAGGGTAACTGTTCAGTGTATCTGTCAGGGTCAGGGTAACTGTTCAGTGTATCTGTCAGGGTCAGGGTAACTGTTCAGTGTATCTGTCAGGGTTAGGGTAACTGTTCACTGTATCTGTCACGGTCATGGTCAGGGTAATTGTTCAGTGTATCTGTCAGGGTCAGGGTAACTGTTCAGTGTATCTGTCAGGGTCAGGGTAACTGTTCAGTGTATCTGTCAGGGTTAGGGTAACTGTTCAGTGTATCTGTCACGGTCAGGGTCAGGGTAATTGTTCAGTGTATCTGTCAGGGTCAGGGTCAGGGTAATTGTTCAGGGTATCTGTCACGGTCAGGGTCAGGGTAATTGTTCAGGGTATCTGGCATGGTCAGGGTAATTGTTCAGGGTATCTGTCAGGGTCAGGGTAATTGTTCAGGGTATCTGTCATGGTCAGGGTAATTGCTCAGGGTAGAGCTGCTGCTTTCAAGGAGCGGGACTCTAACCCGGACGCTTACAAGAAATCCTGCTATGGCCTCCGACGAACTATCAAACAGGCAAACAGGCAAAGAGTCAATACAGGACTAAGATGGAATCGTACTACACCGGCTCTGACGCTCGTTGGATGTGGCAGGGCTTGAAAACGATTACAGACTACAAAGGGAAGCACAGCCGCGAGCTGCCCAGTGACACGAGCCTACCAGATTAGCTAAACCACTTCTATGCTCGCTTCGAGGCAAGCAACACTGAAGCATGCATGAGAGAACCAGCTGTTCCGGAGTACTATGTGATCACGCTCTCCGTAGCCGATGTGAGTAAGACTTTTAAGCAGGTCAACATTCACAAGGCCGCAGGGCCAGACGGATTACCAGGATGTGTACTCCGAGCATGTGCTGACCAACTGGCAAGTGTCTTCACTGACATTTTCAACATGTCCCTGACTGAGTCTGTAATACCAACATGTTCAAGCAGACCACCATAGTCCCCGTGCCCAACGACACTAAGATAACCTGCCTAAATGACAACCGACCCGTAGCACTGACGTCTGTAGCCATGAAGTGCTTTGAAAGGCTGGTCATGGCTCACATCAACACCATTATCCCAGAAACCATAGACCCACTCCAATATGCATACCGCCCCAACAGATCCACGGATGATGCGATCTCTATTGCACTCCACACTGCCCTCTCCCACCTGGACAAGAGGAACAGCTACAGTGGGTAAAAAACGTATTTAGTCAGCCACCAATTGTGCAAGTTCTCCCACTTAAAAAGATGAGAGAGGCCTGTAATTTTCATCATGGGTAAACGTCAACTATGATAGACAAATTGAGATTTTTTTTCTCCAGAAAACCACATTATAGGATTTTTAATGAATTTATTTGCAAATTATGGTGGAAAATAAGCATTTGGTCACCTACAAACAAGCAAGATTTCTGGCTCTCACAGACCTGTAACTTCTTCTTTAAGAGGTTCCTCTGTCCTCCACTCGTTACCTGTATTAATGGCACCTGTTTGAACTTGTTATCAGTATAAAAGACACCTGTCCACAACCTCAAACAGTCACACTCCAAACTCCACTATGGCCAAGACCAAAGAGCTGTCAAAGGACACCAGAAACAAAATTGTAGACCTGCCCCAGGCTGGGAAGACTGAATCTGCAATAGTTAAGCAGCTTGGTTTGAAGAAATCAACTGTGGGAGCAATTATTAGGAAATGGAAGACATACAAGACCACTGATAATCTCCCTCGATCTGGGGCTCCACGCAAGATCTCACCCCGTGGGGTGAACATGATCACAAGAACGGTGAGCAAAAAATCCCAGAACCACACGGGGGGACCTAGTGAATGACCTGCAGAGAGCTGGGACCAAAGTAACAAAGCCTACCATCAGTAACACACTACGCCGCCAGGGACTCAAATCCTGCAGTTCCAGACATGTCCCCCTGCTTAAGCCAGTACATGTCCAGGCCCGTCTGAAGTTTGCTAGAGTGCATTTGGATGATCCAGAAGAGGATTGGGAGAATGTCATATGGTCAGATGAAACCAAAATAGAACTTTTTGGTAAAAATTCAACTCGTCGTGTTTGGAGGACAAAGAATGCTGAGTTGCATCCAAAGAACACCATACCTACTGTAAAGCAAGGGGGGGAAACATCATGCTTTGGGGATGTTTTTCTGCAAAGGGACCAGGACGACTGATCCGTGTAAAGGAAAGAATGAATGGGGCCATGTATCGTGAGATTTTGAGTGAAAACCTCCTTCCATCAGCAAGGGCATTGAAGATTAAACGTGGCTGGGTCTTTCAGCATGACAATGATCCCAAACACACCGCCCGGGCAACGAAGGAGTGGCTTCGTAAGAAGCATTTCAAGGTCCTGGAGTGGCCTAGCCAGTCTCCAGATCTCAACCCCATAGAAAATCTTTGGAGGGAGTTGAAAGTCTGTGTTGCCCAGCGACAGCCCCAAAACATCATTGCTCTAGAGGAGATCTGCATGGAGGAATGGGCCAAAATACCAGCAACAGTGTGTGAAAACCTTGTGAAGACTTACAGAAAACGTTTGACCTGTGTCATTGCCAACAAAGGGTATATAACAAAGTATTGAGAAACTTTTGTTATTGACCAAATACTTATTTTCCACCATAATTTGCAAATAAATTCATTAAAAATCCTACAATGTGATTTTCTGGATTTTTTTTTCTAATTTTGTCTGTCATAGTTGACGTGTACCTATGATGAAAATTACAGGCCTCTCTCATCTTTTTAAGTGGGAGAACTTGCACAATTGGTGGCTGACTAAATACTTTTTTCCCCCACTGTATGTGAGAATGCTATTCATTGACTACCCTGACCCTGACCATGCCAGATACCCTGAACAATGACCCTGACCCTGACCATGCCAGATACCCTCAACCTATGTGTTTCTTTCTTCTTTTCGACGGGTCGGGCCCATGCAGGGCAGCAATGATGGTCGCCCCTCGCCTCTTAATGAGATTAAAGCTACATTCAGAGATTGAAAAAGCAACAACACGGCAGCCCCACCACTTGTTTTGATATACAGTTGAGGGACGGGGTTGGGGTCTAGATCCAGGACATCGTCATGGTTTCAACTATTTTTTGTAAACAATGAAATAAAAACATATTTGGAGATTATAGTAATGTAATACAGTAATATAGTAATTTTTGGGATTATAGTATAGTAATAAATGTAACTGCAAATATTCTCCAAGAATAAATGGGTATATATCAAGACTTGAAATGACTATCAAAACAGCTTCCCAGATCGCAGACAGCATCTTTAACAAGACAAGCCATTTGACCTAAATCTGGTGGGAGTAGTTATACATTAGAGATGAGAGAGCCCTGCCTGTCTTCAACTGCATTACTCGGATGATTGGAGGCCTGCTGGACGGTTTGAGGGGAGGAGAGACGGTAGACTGTAACAATAGGTTGGTTTGAGGGGAGGAGAGATGGTAGACTGTAACAATAGGTTGGTTTGAGGAGAGGAGGGATGGTAGGGTATAACACTATTGTTTCTTCTTCTCTAGACTTGTTTTGTTTCCTGTCAAATGGACCCTGACGCGAAGAAGCGTCCTCTAAAAGGGAAGGAACATAGTATGCTTTGAGATTTAAATAAATGACTCATACTAAAGACACTTGTATTATTTTCGCAACCAAGATTCTACATGGAAATTCAGTAATAATACTACCCTCAAGAACTACTCTTCTCGAATAGTTCGGAGAGTTGCTCCTCATATCAGAGAGCATTTCTATTACAAGTAATGGTAACACTTCACTCCATTGTGCCTGCAGGCTTTAAGTAAAGTGTTATCCCAGTAATATAGCTCAGATTGCCTTCTACCAGTGTTGCTCTTCACACGTCATAACACTCCTTATGCGCAAGGGCTTTTCTCCTTTTCTTCCCTGAGGTAAGTCATTAACCTGTAAGCCTCCAATCTGATGCCAGAGAGAGAGAGAGAGCTTTCTAGCAGCTTTCATTGCTCCACATTATCCCTGGGAGGCCTCAGAGGGCTTTGAAATGAGAGCTTTCTTCCTACTGCTTCTAGAGTTCTGAAGCATCTCTGACTCACAGGGCCCAGAGGTCTAACCTCCACTTAGGCTACAAACTTGTACACTCAACCCCTCAACTTAGGCTAGACACTCACACACACTATTTTCATTTTTAGTCATTTAGCAGACGCTCTTATCCAGAGCGACTTACAGGAGCAATTAGGGTTAAGGGCACATCGACAGATTTTTCACCTAGTCGGCTCGGGGATTAGAACCAGCGACCTTTCGGTTACCGGCACAACGCTCTTACCCACTAAGCTACCTGCCACTACCCCTTTCACTTGCACACTTGCACACTAACAGAGGAGAGGAACGGGCTTGAAGGCCAAAGAGGACTGGACTGCAAGTTTTTTTGTTTTACAATGTGTGATGGCAAAATTTAATGAAAGACAAAGAGCAATATAGTATGTTTTTTTTTCTTTTCTCAAAATATCTGACAGATTCATGTTTTGAATGGAAAATTATGACAGCCATGCTGTTTATTAAAAAGCATGAGCTGGCGCACTCCCAGAGAACATTATTTAGTGTGGAGGTGCTGACTAACGGTGAATAAACTGTAAGCTATAAAAACAAATAAAGAGAGTTGCACACTTTCTATGTATAAACTCCTCCCAGTAATTTATTAGGTAAGAAACCACGTTTCACTGTGCCCTCTTTAGGGTGTTCATAAAATAGGAGATAGAAAATATATTACGTAATCAGTGTTTTCCAATTGGGAAAATATTACCCTTTTTCTTTCTTCTGTTAAAAACAACACAGAAGAAGTATTCACACAGCCTTGAAAGTCTTCATTAGTGTTGAGCAATTAGCAAACTGGCTTGGTATCAACTATCACTCAAATATGAATAGAGAATGAATAATCAAATAATTAACATCAAGCGAGTGGAAATTGCATTTGTACTTGCAATTTTTATTTATTATTTAGGTCATATAAATGCAATTAAACAAGGACAGCTTTTAATTCAATATGTTTTTTAAGCCTGCCCAGACATCAGTCAGATAGAAAAGTACCTATTAATTACTAAGTGAGTGAGTGAGTGAGTGAGTGAGTGAGTGAGTGAGTGAGTGAGTGAGTGAGTGAGTGAATTAGTGAGTGAACGAGTGAGTGAGTGAGTAAATGAGTAAGTGACAGAGCGAGAGAGATAGATAGAAACCGCAAGAGAAATAAACTGGGAGACAGAGAGAAACAGAAAGAGAGAAACCGAGTGAAATAAAGAGAGCTAGTGAGAAAGAAACAGAGAAAGAGAGAGAGAGAGAAACAGAGAGAGAGAGAGAGAGACACAGAGAGAGAGAGAGAGAGAGAGAGAGAGAGAGAGAGAGAGAGAGAGAGAGCATGAGAGAGAGAGAGAGAGAGAGAGAGAGAGAGAGAGAGAGAGAGAGAGAGAGAGAGAGAGAGAGAGAGAGAGAGAGAGAGAGAAAGAGCGAGAGAGAGAGAGAGAGAGAGAGAGAGAGAGAGAGAGAGAGAGAGAGAGAGAGAGAGAGAGAGAGAGAGAGAGAGAGCGAGAGAGAGGGCGATTGAGAGAATAGAACAGTTAATTAAATGGTGTCTGAGTATCAATTAAGACTGACCTAAATTCCTCTGGTGGAATGAACCAGAAGCAACTGGGACGGTGTTATGTAAAAGAGATATTTGTGTTGAAAACAGACCCGGGCTTCATTCCAAACAACACCCTATTCCTTATTTACAAAACAGTCCCGAAATGGTCAACCTCGCCCACCCCGCACTCCAGGTAGGCTAGGGTACACACTCAAAGCATTTGAAGGATTTCAAACAGTATTTGAATCCATGCAGGTCTGGTTGGAAAATGTGTTGTCGTTCCTCTCATACTGTGGCACAGGGAGACAGAGGGACAATATGCCCATTCTTCAACAGTGACTGGGATAGCTAGTGACTGAGGCCTGCATCACTTACAGTTTGAAATCACTATTCTAGAATCTAGCTCATCATGCATTGTTCTGTTGTAGGCTCTCTTTTGTGTTCACAATTCTAAGGTCTGCTAATGCATTCTATTACTGCAGTGTAGGACTAATATTTTCTGACTTATAAACTGCACCGTCTCAAGAGAACATGTCAAAGAGCTTGAGGAACGTTAGCAGCAAAGGAAGCTAAGCTGAGAGGAGAGGAGGGGAGGGAGAGGAAGTGTGAGCGAGAGTGAAAGCAGCAGTAACATTGATGGAAAAAGACTCCCCATTGAAGAGGAGTGGAGTGGCAAACAACACACTGGAGAAGTGTGATACAAGTTTAGATCAGGAGAGAAGACAACGATATAAGTATGTCTCTCTCTTTCTCACACACACACACGTGCACACACACAACACACACACACACACACACGGCGAGCCTAGGGCTGGTCGCTGGTGCCACAGTGACTACAGGCAAGTATGAGATCAATATATCTTCCAAAGACTTCCAGCTACACCATCTACTGATGATCTGGCCTGTGTCCCAAATAGCACCCTATTCCCTACATAGTGCACTACTTTTGAACCATATAGGGAATAGGGTGTCATTTGTCAGGAATCTAGTCTGCCAACACACCGTTACAATATACCACTGTAGGGTCCAATAGTCTCTACATGCTTTCAACTGCTGGAACTACACAAAGCTAACATAAATTACCATTAATCAGATGCACGTATGGTGTGTGTGTGTGTGTGTGTGTGTGCGTGCGTGTGCGTGTTTGTGTGTGTGTGTGTGCGTGTGTGTGTGTGCGTGCACGTGCGAGCGCGCGAGTGCGTGTGTGCGTGTGTGTGTGTGTGTGCGTGTTTGTGTGTGTGCGTGCGTGCGTGCGTGTTTGTGTGTGTGTGTGTGCGTGTGTGTGTTTGTGCGTGTGTGTGTGTGTGCGTTAGCGCCCCACACACCACGTCTATACACCAAATGTATCTATCCTTATCCTTCTTACCAGAACACCTCACTGGATCATTCCTCCATGCTGAGACCTTATTAGATCATTCCTCCATGCTGACGACACACTCAAACCCAGAAGCATTTTTCTGTCTTGTTTGTCTGAGGCTATGAATAGATTGAGTCCTTTGAAATGGAAGTATGTGCTCACAAACCCCCACACAGATGAAACTTCCATATTAATCTTCTCTCGCTTGGAGATTGTGTGTGGGTCGCATATTTTATATTGTTGGCTGATTGGTAGACTGTGGGCTCAGACACACACTCACACAAATACACACACACACACACACACACACACACACAGACACACACACCTTATAATATGAGATAAACAAGGAGCTTGTCAATATCAAGCCCCTCTTTGATAATACAGTTTATATCTGGACTCAATCTCATCCGCAATTCAAATGAGTCTCTCTCACTGTCACAGAAGTAGGGCTAAAATGACTGTGAAATACATACTATTATTGTACAGCGTATTGTAGAATCAAATATGATACACTTAAAGAGGACAAATATGCATGTTTAAGGTCATTCGTGAGCCTGGCATTCTATCAAGAGGGGAAATGGTTAGTAGGCTATTAATAATTAGTGCCTATGAGAAGCTTTACTCTCTCACCCTAATCTCAGAAAGAAGCAGATACATGTTCTGGCCATGCTACTCAGGGTTTCCAGTTATTATAGAAACAGATATGTGTTCTGGCCATGCTACTCAGGGTTTCCAGTTATTATAGAAACAGATATGTGTTCTGGCCATGCTACTCAGGGTTTCCAGTTATTATAGAAACAGATATGTGTTCTGGCCATGCTACTCAGGGTTTCCAGTTATTATAGAAACAGATATGTGTTCTGGCCATGCTACTCAGGGTTTCCAGTTATTATAGAAACAGATATGTGTTCTGGCCATGCTACTCAGGGTTTCCAGTTATTATAGAAACAGATATGTGTTCTGGCCATGCTACTCAGGGTTTCCAGTTATTATAGAAGCAGATATGTGTTCTGGCCATGCTACTCAGGGTTTCCAGTTATTATAGAAGCAGATATGTGTTCTGGCCATGCTACTCAGGGTTTCCAGTTATTATAGAAACAGATACGTGTTCTGGCCATGCTACTCAGGGTTTCCAGTTATTATAGAAGCAGATATGTGTTCTGGTCATGCTACTCAGGGTTTCCAGTTATTATAGAAACAGATATGTGTTCTGGCCATGCTACTCAGGGTTTCCAGTTATTATAGAAGCAGATATGTGTTCTGGCCATGCTACTCAGGGTTTCCAGTTATTATAGAAGCAGATATGTGTTCTGGCCATGCTACTCAGGGTTTCCAGTTATTATAGAAGCAGATATGTGTTCTGGCCATGCTACTCAGGGTTTCCAGTTATTATAGAAGCAGATATGTGTTCTGGCCATGCTACTCAGGGTTTCCAGTTATTATAGAAACAGATACATGTTCTGGCCATGCTACTCAGGGTTTCCAGTTATTATAGAAGCAGATACATGCTCTGGCCATGCTACTCAGGGTTTCCAGTTATTATAGAAGCAGATATGTGTTCTGGCCATGCTACTCAGGGTTTCCAGTTATTATAGAAGCAGATATGTGTTCTGGCCATGCTACTCAGGGTTTCCAGTTATTATAGAAGCAGATATGTGTTCTGGCCATGCTACTCAGGGTTTCCAGTTATTATAGAAGCAGATATGTGTTCTGGCCATGCTACTCAGGGTTTCCAGTTATTATAGAAGCAGATACATGCTCTGGCCATGCTACTCAGGGTTTCCAGTTATTATAGAAGCAGATATGTGTTCTGGCCATGCTACTCAGGGTTTCCAGTTATTATAGAAGCAGATATGTGTTCTGGCCATGCTACTCAGGGTTTCCAGTTATTATAGAAACAGATACATGTTCTGGCCATGCTACTCAGGGTTTCCAGTTATTATAGAAGCAGATACATGCTCTGGCCATGCTACTCAGGGTTTCCAGTTATTATAGAAGCAGATATGTGTTCTGGCCATGCTACTCAGGGTTTCCAGTTATTATAGAAGCAGATATGTGTTCTGGCCATGCTACTCAGGGTTTCCAGTTATTATAGAAGCAGATACATGTTCTGGCCATGCTACTCAGGGTTTCCAGTTATTATAGAAGCAGATATGTGTTCTGGCCATGCTACTCAGGGTTTCCAGTTATTATAGAAACAGATACATGCTCTGGCCATGCTACTCAGGGTTTCCAGTTATTATAGAAGCAGATATGTGTTCTGGCCATGCTACTCAGGGTTTCCAGTTATTATAGAAGCAGATATGTGTTCTGGCCATGCTACTCAGAGTTTCCAGTTATTATAGAAGCAGATAGGTGTTCTGGCCATGCTACTCAGAGTTTCCAGTTATTATAGAAGCAGATAGGTGTTCTGGCCATGCTACTCAGAGTTTCCAGTTATTATAGAACGGATACATGTTCTGGCCATGCTACTCAGGGTTTCCAGTTATTATAGAAGCAGATATGTGTTCTGGCCATGCTACTCAGGGTTTCCAGTTATTATAGAAACAGATATGTGTTCTGGCCATGCTACTCAGGGTTTCCAGTTATTATAGAAGCAGATATGTGTTCTGGCCATGCTACTCAGGGTTTCCAGTTATTATAGAAGCAGATATGTGTTCTGGCCATGCTACTCAGGGTTTCCAGTTATTATAGAAACAGATACGTGTTCTGGCCATGCTACTCAGGGTTTCCAGTTATTATAGAAGCAGATATGTGTTCTGGTCATGCTACTCAGGGTTTCCAGTTATTATAGAAACAGATATGTGTTCTGGCCATGCTACTCAGGGTTTCCAGTTATTATAGAAGCAGATATGTGTTCTGGCCATGCTACTCAGGGTTTCCAGTTATTATAGAAGCAGATATGTGTTCTGGCCATGCTACTCAGGGTTTCCAGTTATTATAGAAGCAGATATGTGTTCTGGCCATGCTACTCAGGGTTTCCAGTTATTATAGAAGCAGATATGTGTTCTGGCCATGCTACTCAGGGTTTCCAGTTATTATAGAAGCAGATATGTGTTCTGGCCATGCTACTCAGGGTTTCCAGTTATTATAGAAGCAGATACATGCTCTGGCCATGCTACTCAGGGTTTCCAGTTATTATAGAAGCAGATATGTGTTCTGGCCATGCTACTCAGGGTTTCCAGTTATTATAGAAGCAGATATGTGTTCTGGCCATGCTACTCAGGGTTTCCAGTTATTATAGAAACAGATACATGTTCTGGCCATGCTACTCAGGGTTTCCAGTTATTATAGAAGCAGATACATGCTCTGGCCATGCTACTCAGGGTTTCCAGTTATTATAGAAGCAGATATGTGTTCTGGCCATGCTACTCAGGGTTTCCAGTTATTATAGAAGCAGATATGTGTTCTGGCCATGCTACTCAGGGTTTCCAGTTATTATAGAAGCAGATACATGTTCTGGCCATGCTACTCAGGGTTTCCAGTTATTATAGAAGCAGATATGTGTTCTGGCCATGCTACTCAGGGTTTCCAGTTATTATAGAAACAGATACATGCTCTGGCCATGCTACTCAGGGTTTCCAGTTATTATAGAAGCAGATATGTGTTCTGGCCATGCTACTCAGGGTTTCCAGTTATTATAGAAGCAGATATGTGTTCTGGCCATGCTACTCAGAGTTTCCAGTTATTATAGAAGCAGATAGGTGTTCTGGCCATGCTACTCAGAGTTTCCAGTTATTATAGAAGCAGATAGGTGTTCTGGCCATGCTACTCAGAGTTTCCAGTTATTATAGAACGGATACATGTTCTGGCCATGCTACTCAGGGTTTCCAGTTATTATAGAAGCAGATATGTGTTCTGGCCATGCTACTCAGGGTTTCCAGTTATTATAGAAGCAGATACATGTTCTGGCCATGCTACTCAGGGTTTCCAGTTATTATAGAAGCAGATATGTGTTCTGGCCATGCTACTCAGGGTTTCCAGTTATTATAGAAGCAGATATGTGTTCTGGCCATGCTACTCAGGGTTTCCAGTTATTATAGAAGCAGATACATGTTCTGGCCATGCTACTCAGGGTTTCCAGTTATTATAGAAGCAGATACATGTTCTGGCCATGCTACTCAGGGTTTCCAGTTATTATAGAAGCAGATACATGCTCTGGCCATGCTACTCAGGGTTTCCAGTTATTATAGAAGCAGATATGTGTTCTGGCCATGCTACTCAGGGTTTCCAGTTATTATAGAAGCAGATATGTGTTCTGGCCATGCTACTCAGGGTTTCCAGTTATTATAGAAGCAGATACATGTTCTGGCCATGCTACTCAGGGTTTCCAGTTATTATAGAAGCAGATATGTGTTCTGGCCATGCTACTCAGGGTTTCCAGTTATTATAGAAACAGATACATGCTCTGGCCATGCTACTCAGGGTTTCCAGTTATTATAGAAGCAGATATGTGTTCTGGCCATGCTACTCAGGGTTTCCAGTTATTATAGAAGCAGATATGTGTTCTGGCCATGCTACTCAGAGTTTCCAGTTATTATAGAAGCAGATAGGTGTTCTGGCCATGCTACTCAGAGTTTCCAGTTATTATAGAAGCAGATACATGTTCTGGCCATGCTTCTCAGGGTTTCCAGTTATTATAGAAGCAGATATGTGTTCTGGCCATGCTACTCAGGGTTTCCAGTTATTATAGAAGCAGATACATGTTCTGGCCATGCTACTCAGGGTTTCCAGTTATTATAGAAGCAGATATGTGTTCTGGCCATGCTACTCAGGGTTTCCAGTTATTATAGAAGCAGATATGTGTTCTGGCCATGCTACTCAGAGTTTCCAGTTATTATAGAAGCAGATAGGTGTTCTGGCCATGCTACTCAGAGTTTCCAGTTATTATAGAAGCAGATACATGTTCTGGCCATGCTTCTCAGGGTTTCCAGTTATTATAGAAGCAGATATGTGTTCTGGCCATGCTACTCAGGGTTTCCAGTTATTATAGAAGCAGATACATGTTCTGGCCATGCTACTCAGGGTTTCCAGTTATTATAGAAGCAGATATGTGTTCTGGCCATGCTACTCAGGGTTTCCAGTTATTATAGAAGCAGATATGTGTTCTGGCCATGCTACTCAGGGTTTCCAGTTATTATAGAAGCAGATACATGTTCTGGCCATGCTACTCAGGGTTTCCAGTTATTATAGAAGCAGATACATGTTCTGGCCATGCTACTCAGGGTTTCCAGTTATTATAGAAGCAGATATGTGTTCTGGCCATGCTACTCAGGGTTTCCAGTTATTATAGAAGCAGATACATGTTCTGGCCATGCTACTCAGGGTTTCCAGTTATTATAGAAGCAGATACATGTTCTGGCCATGCTACTCAGGGTTTCCAGTTATTATAGAAGCAGATATGTGTTCTGGCCATGCTACTCAGGGTTTCCAGTTATCATAGAAGCAGATATGTGTTCTGGCCATGCTACTCAGGGTTTCCAGTTATTATAGAAGCAGATATGTGTTCTGGCCATGCTTCTCAGGGTTTCCAGTTATTATAGAAACAGATACGTGTTCTGGCCATGCTACTCAGGGTTTCCAGTTATTATAGAAGCAGATATGTGTTCTGGCCATGCTACTCAGGGTTTCCAGTTATTATAGAAGCAGATATGTGTTCTGGCCATGCTACTCAGGGTTTCCAGTTATTATAGAAGCAGATAGGTGTTCTGGCCATGCTACTCAGGGTTTCCAGTTATTATAGAAGCAGATAGGTGTTCTGGCCATGCTACTCAGGGTTTCCAGTTATTATAGAAGCAGATATGTGTTCTGGCCATGCTACTCAGGGTTTCCAGTTATTATAGAAGCAGATAGGTGTTCTGGCCATGCTACTCAGAGTTTCCAGTTATTATAGAAGCAGATACATGTTCTGGCCATGCTACTCAGGGTTTCCAGTTATTATAGAAGCAGATACATGTTCTGGCCATGCTACTCAGGGTTTCCAGTTATTTATAAAATCCTTATGCATGAACTCTTCATCTACAATGCTATTTTTATTTTTGAGGTTATTTGACAATATAATGCGAATGTGTTCCAAATAGGCCTACAACCAAATTCCAATTAAAAAAAACCCGGCAGCGATGAAATCCTGCATGCAGCATCCAAGCCGTAAATAGGGGTTATGGCTTCAGCGCTTTGGCTGTAGGCCTAATCACAAAGTATGAAAAATGTATGCACTCACTAACTGTAAGTCGCTCTGTATAAGAGCGTCTGCTAAATGACTAAAATGTAAAAAAAAAAAAAAAAAAATCATCATGACTTGATTATGTAAACACAAGGTCAAAACAGCATAAACCGTCAGGGGGAAGTAAGTAGGCCTATAGTGTGTATAAATGATGTCTCTCTCTCCAAGACAGTTCATAATTGGATCAATACGATTGTGATCAATTTTTGCCTAATGATGCAGAACGAGCACTGCCTGTCATGCAAACAGCAGAGTGGCATCCTGTGTGTTTCGGGAATGGGGTCATAATAGCTTATAGTCAAAACGGTTCAAAAGCTAGAGTCAAATTCATAGGAAGACAATAAGTTCAACGTGCCAAATTGGCTTGTTTAACTTTTCTTTCCTTTTTTTTTTTTTTTACCACAGAGAGTATTTTATTCTGTTCTCCTCTACCTCTCCTGGCTGGCTGGGTACCAAGATGTTGTCTCTGGTTTTGAATCTGAATTTGAAAACTAAATCTGAACGCATCTGAGAAGTTGAATATATGAAACTTTGCTAAACTTGAAATACTAGTTTGTAAACTTGATACACAGACAATGAATGCAATATATAATTTACCATATTGAAACTGAATATATAAATATCGAATATGAATGTTCAATTAAATTGACATTTGATTTTAAAGCTGTCTGAAATATTAAATCAATTGATTTTTAAATCATGAAATACACATTCAAATGATAAATTATATGATTCAATTTGTGCATTATCAATTCATAAAATTGCTACATCCTAATACAAATTGAAAATTATGGAATTCAAATACAATTTCTGTTGGCACTGAAATCGCTCCATACTCGTGCTATGCTGCTCTCTCTCTACTGGAGGTTGTTGAGACTCGCCGGTGTCACTGCATCGGCTTTTAGCTCCGCAGCTCCCAAAACAATAGATAAATATGTGTTCACTCTCAATAAACTACTAATGTAATGTGTGAACATCTGTCGGGAGTACCGACCAACCGTGCGATATGCCACGGAAACATTATACGAGGAATCGAATAAGAGCGAATGAGGTGTTTTGTAGCACGAGGATAGAATCACAGCCCGCTGCGCGCCAGCCCGGAGACTTAAACTTCCATATGCTACTTTGCGTTGCTTTACCAATTTGAGACCAGTAAGTGGCTTATCATTAGCAGAGCCATGCGAGCAAACATCTCAAGCTCCCGCAATAAAATTTAAAGAGAAAGAAAACAAACGCAGATGATACAATTACTTCAAGACGTGTAAATATGTTACGAAATCGTTTATCCCCTAGCCTAATGCTTGTATTTAACGATGTATAGTAGCAATGATGTGTGCGGAACGGCGCTGTGACCGGTGAAATTGTTAGCCTACACGGTCGCTTTCCATCTACGTCCGATAATTCTTGGTGGAAGTTCAGAAAAACCGCTATTCTGGCCGGCGATACTGTCATTTCATTTGTCAATATCAGAGCGCCACACTATTTCAAAGTGAGACATCTTGCAGTGACAAATAATTATATTAGGCTGAGACAGTAACAGCTACTGTACAGTTTGTCTCGAAGACCGCATTCATATCGTGCGTGCCCAAGGGTTGCAGAACTACATATTTACGCACATAAAAAAAATTAAAATAAATGAATAGCCAAGTCTTACCTTGGTATGATGTTTAAAAAGCCTCTGGGAAATAGTAGCTGGAAATTATATATCCCTGTAGGAGCGAGAGCCTTCAACTGCAACAGTCCTGATGTCAGTGACAATAAACCAGAAAGAGAGAGAGAGAGAGAGAGAGAGAGAGAGAGAGAGAGAGAGAGAGAGAGAGAGAGAGAGAGAGAGAGAGAGAGAGAGAGAGAGAGAGAGAGAGAGAGAGAGAGAGAGAGAGAGAGAGAGAGAGAGAGAGAGAGAGAGAGAGAGAGGGAGAGAGAGAGAGGGGAGAGAGAGAGGAGAGAGAGAGAGAGAGAGAGAGAGAGAGAGAGAGAGAGAGAGAGAGAGAGAGAGAGAG
The DNA here is from genome assembly GCF_020615455.1 of Coregonus clupeaformis. NCBI lineage: Eukaryota > Metazoa > Chordata > Actinopteri > Salmoniformes > Salmonidae > Coregonus > Coregonus clupeaformis. Next base: position 4,253,950 of record NC_059203.1, read on the forward strand.
AGAGAGAGAGAGAGAGAGAGAGAGAGAGAGAGAGAGAGAGAGAGAGAGAGAGAGAGAGAGAGAGAGAGAGAGAGAGATGCATGCAGAGACGGCGCTACGGACTGCCCTGTCCAATTACACTAGACAAATGAGAAGCTAAATGAAAACAATGCACAAGGCCATCTGCTAATACACCCCAAAGTGCCATAAAAACCACTTCCAGGATAACTTATAAAACGGTACAGTAGTCGAACTATACATTCAATATGTAAACAGTGATTCGTGGGATTTTATGTTCATTTGAAGAAAAAATAAATTATTTTACTTTAGAAAGTGTTCTCAAGAGCAATACGAAGTATCCTAGTCAATCACAAATTGATCTGTCATTTGCAATTAAACCTAATTGACTCGATACAAATTTGCATATCAGCAAGGGAAAAATGCAATTAGGCTACTTTATGATTTACAAGCACTTCTAATTTCAAAAGCACAGTAGCCTATAGGCCTATATTCAAACAACAATAACAATTAGGCTGACTACAGCCATAAAGAGTCGACAAAGGACATAATTGGCTTTCCACTCCAATGCAATCCATGGTCACCTAAAATAAATAGTGTGTCAGTCTAGGCAAGCTGTCTCAGTGGTCTGGTGTTCTCTCTCTCTACTCACTGCCATCTAGCGAAACAGTTGAGAAATGCTATATACGGCTTAAACCCGGCTGTGTAATCTGAATGGTTAATATATTGGCCTAGTTCCTCCCATGTCTTCCATAACTGAAGGATCCAGTGCTTTCATTCATGTTTGAAATGCGCAGTTAAATAAGGCGTAGTTGGCATCAGCATTGTCAGTATATATTCGTCTTGCTTGACATTTTCTTTTGAAAATGCATTGCTAAAATTCCGTTACATCACTAGCTGTGTGTTCATGTCATAGGTACACACACACACTTTTAGACCTTTGGCAAGGCAACCAAATGGTAGCATAAATAAATGTTTATTTCTACCAGTAGCCTATTATAAAGTACAGGCCTATAGTGATCCACTCACATGAATGCAGTGGAGGCTGCTGAGGGAGGACGGCTCATAATAATGGCAGGAACAGAGCAAATGGAATATAATAATATGCTTTTATCAAAAGTGACTTACAGTCATGTGTGCATACATTTTTACGTATGGGTGATCCCGGGGATCGAACGCACTACCCTGGCGTTACAAGCGCCATGCTCTACCAATTGAGCTACAGAGGACCACATGGAAACCACGTATTTGATACCATTCCACTAATTCTGCTCCAGCAATTACCACGAGCCTGTCCTCCCCATATTTTGTGCCACCAACCTCCTGTGCGTGAATGGAAGAATTACAGGACAGTAACAGAAATCTTCAGTAAGTCTGCCACCTGCTGGCTATTAAGAATTCAGCCTACACAGCCTGTCTGGCTATTAAGAATTTAGCCTACACAGCCTGTCTGGCTATTAAGAATTCAGCCTACACAGCCTGTCTGGCTATTAAGAATTCAGCCTACACAGCCTGTCTGGCTATTAAGAATTCAGCCTACACAGCCTGTCTGGCTATTAAGAATTCAGCCTACACAGCCTGTCTGGCTATTAAGAATTCAGCCTACGCAGCCTGTCTGGCTATTAAGAATTCAGCCTACACAGCCTGTCTGGCTATTAAGAATTCAGCCCACACAGCCTGTCTGGCTATTAAGAATTCAGCCTACACAGCCTGTCTGGGGAAAACGCTGTATTCACTGGCTGACCATTAGTAGGTTAGCATTTGTCTATTTATTCATTGTGTATTTATTGGTGTTTTTATGTATTGGTGCAAACAAATGTTCCCTTAAGCTCATGTAAGCCAATATTGCAAGCACTGATACTGCTAAAATGTTGAATACAAGTAGTCAGTTGTCTGCCCAACATACACACGTAAACAGCTTTAGGAACTCTTAATGCATCTTGGAAATATAGACCTGTAAACACGGATATAAAATAGGCGGAAATATCAACTATGAATATTTATGATGTATGTAAGCTTTACTTTTTGGTAGCTGATTAATAGACAACTTTCCAAGTCAAATTTGCTCTCATTTAGTGCTGTCTGGGAACTTTCAATAAATTCCTTGGTTTTCCAGAAAACCTGGTAGGAGGATTTCAGATTTCCTGATTCCGGGAATCCTCCAACCGGGATTTCGGGCAAACCAGGGAATTTATTGAAAGTTCCTGGAATTTTGCAACCCTAGTCCTGCCTGTCAAAAATACATACAGCTACACATAATAATAATAATAAGCCATTAAGCAGACGCTTTTATCCAAAGCGACTTACAGTCATGCGTGCATACATTATTATTTTTTGTGTATGGGTGGTCCCGGGGATCGAACCCACTACCTTGGCGTTACAAGCGCCGTGCTCTACCAGCTGAGCTACAGAGGACCACATGGTTGTTGATGTTGTGGCTAGTAAGGAAAACAAGTGTGCTGAGACAATGAAAACTGTCATTTATTTTCAGTCAAAGGTTCCTCTGTGGATTTTGTTCTGCCTCTTGAAATTACGTTAGGGGGCCCCACTAGATTTGACTCCAAAATCCATTATGATGTCCAAATCCAATATGGCTGCCACAATGCCATTAAATGGTGGTTTAATCACCTGTATGTGTTTTTAAATGAGAGACATCTTTCAGATTTGTATACTGCACTTATGACCTGTACTCAATAAATGTTTTATTCAACTCTGCTGGGCATCCAGTAGGTCTGTCATAATGACACTCAAACTCCATTGTCTTGATATAGAAAAGGCAGCTGACTGCTTGACATAGCAACACCAAGTATTCCAAGTCACGAGCCTCTGAGGATCAACGAGGCTCAACTGGGAGGCCCTAATGAAAAGAAAGAGAACTCTGGACACCCTTTCCCTGGCTCTACAACGTGCCCTCACTGGGGTATAACTTGTTTCCCCAGGATTGGGCTCTTACAGTAGGTCACCTTCTTACCATGGGGGCGGCGCACAATTGGCCCAGCGTCGTCCAGGGTAGGGGAGGGAATGGCCGGCAGGGATGTAGCTCAGTTGGTAGAGCATGGTGTTTGCAACGCCAGGGTTGTGGGTTCGATTCCCACGGGGGTCCAGTATGAAAAAAAATAAAAATGATAATAATAATTGCACTCACTAACTGTAAGTCGCTCTGGATAAGAGTGTCTGCTAAATGACAAAAAAATTAAATGTAAGCTTTGATTCATTGTCCGATACGGCTGCCTGAATCCAACATAACCTTCCACTGACTCACTGCATTTGTGATGCACATTGGGATGTTCCGGTGCACTCGTCTGCTGTTTGGGTTGAGCTGGCACATTGCTTTAAAACAACAATAATGTCCACCATGCTGGAGTTGACCTGGTGACAATATAGTGTATGGGGAGGATACAACCGCGGATGAGGCAGGTGTTCACCACAATGAACCAACACACCTCTCCAATGGCATTGCCATCCTGAATCCTCTCAGAACTGTCCTTGATAGGCCCACTCTACCATCAGTCCTCCTCTGGTAGTCGACAGAGACACCATGGAACTGGACTGCCATGTCAGGAGGACATTCAACAGGAGGACATTCAACAGCCAAAATGACATCTGGAAAGTGCTGACATGCATTGTCCTCATGTGTACCTATTCTGCTACCACCAATGGCTGGCCAGACCATGTGTTACCTGAACTGGACTCCCATGTGAAGAATGAGCTCTCATGCTGTGGTGACACATTCATTGATCTGGGAAACTGTTCAGTATTCCCAACATCCCTATAAGGACATGTCATCTATGGCAAACAAGATGGTCCAACTCAGACAAAGATGCTGGAGTTTGACTGAGATATTTGTATGTGATTGGCTGAGATAGTGGTCTTGGTGCACCATGCCTGATCAGTTGCAACCTCTTTGCTTTCCATCAAAGCCCAGGGATCATCTTCAAATGTGCTGTATATGTGTGTGGCGTAAATGGGTCTTTCTATAAACTAGGGTACAAGTGAGGATTTCCTACACTGGACAACTTGTTACAGCTGTTGATAAGCCATTGATAATAATCTGACAATTTTTTCCATGTCATTACATTAACATATAAGGGGGGAACATAGTTATATTAAAACATTCCCGAGTTGATTTAAAACCCTTGTTTAACCCTTTCTCATGGTTGAAATAAAAGATCCCAGAAATTTTCCATATGCACAAAAAGCTTATTTCTTTCAAATGTTGTGCATTTTATCCTTTGTCAAGATAATCCATCCACCTGACAGGTGTGGTATATCAAGAAGCTGATTAAACAGCATGATCATTACACAGGTGCACCTTGTGCTGGAGACAATAAAAGGCCACTCTAAAATGTGCAGTTTTGTCACACAACACGTTCAAGGAACTTTCCGTTTTGATTGGGTTATTTTGCCTAAAAACCTTTAAGCCTATAGAAAAATAAAATAACAAGTCTGCATCTCTGCACAGCCTGCCCAGAGAGGCCAAAAGGGTGTTCCGCATCCCCAGTGGCTCTGCAGGGGTGGGGAGGATATTCTCCACCGCTGGCCGGCTCTCCAGGGGCGGGGAGGATATTCTCCACCGCTGGCCGGCTCTCCAGGGGCGGGGAGGATATTCTCCACCGCTGGCCGGCTCTCCAGGGGCGGGGAGGATATTCTCCACCGCTGGCCGGCTCTCCAGGGGTGGGGAGGATATTCTCCACCGCTGGCCGGCTCTCCAGGGGTGGGGAGGATATTCTCCACCGCTGGCCGGCTCTCCAGGGGGGGGGAGGATATTCTCCACCGCTGGCCGGCTCTCCAGGGGTGGGGAGGATATTCTCCACCGCTGGCCGGCTCTCCAGGGGTGGGGAGGATATTCTCCACCGCTGGCCGGCTCTCCAGGGGTGGGGAGGATATTCTCCACCGCTGGCCGGCTCTCCAGGCACCATCGCATGAGCCTGAAGCCACAGACTGGACAAACTCGTGTCTCTAAAAAATGAATTAAAAAAGTCATTTTTCGTTTAATTTCCATTTAATTCTAAGTAAGTCACAGCCTATATGCGCAATTTATAGACTATAATGATTTAATTCAACAAAATGTTGTTTAAATGCTGAGCGCTTGATGTTCCCACCAGCCTAGTGTTTCGCTCTCGCAAATGCTTCACAATGTATTTCTTTGTAGGCTATAGCCTTGAAATAATTGAACTTAAGCTCCCTGTCTGGCTCCTGACCTATTAAGAGTGTTTAAAAATATACATGCTGTTTAATACGACATGCAGCCTATTTGAAATGATGAGCGCTTCTTACAGGCACCTTTTCATGTTTATTCAAATACTTTTCATTCTAATCCATATGGTTTAGTTTCAGTACTTCAAAAACAAATGGTAGGTCCATGCAGTCACAAAGATAGATGGGTGTTGGTTAAATGGTGATTTTAATGGGGGGGCTAGTGGCTGGGCCCCCCAAGCGCCCGCTGGAACCGGCCCTGTTTGTGAGGAACATCCATAATATATTGATGCCTCATTACTTATGCCAGTAAAGACAGTTAATTGTGCCTGAATCCATGTTGACTCTAACATCCGAATTGATGTTGATCATCTGTTGTTTTCTGCTTGATTTACAGCAGGGGATTGTTAGATTTAACAGAGAAAGCATCAAAGGTGATGAGTTCATGTTTTCATATGTTTTTGTGCCTTGGATTGGACACCAAGTCTACTGTGCGCAATTGTGTAGAATAGACTATTACGCAACACCCAACGCTATTCTTATTCATTAACTATTCTGGATATAATGACAACAAATGACATAACCTAGTGGGCTTCTCAATATGATCTGGTAATGAAATAGCAAGACAAATACATTTTGGTTTCCATGTCACACCTGCAATTCTAAACAAGTAGACTTGAATTTGGAGCTCAGAAATTCAAGTACTGGAATAGGCCTAACCCAATTTGGTGCTTGAAAAGTACTTGTAATTATTGAAGCCAATTAATTAGTTCTCCTGCTCCTTTATAATTATCTGTGAATTTGTTTTTGATCCGTTTTTGTGAGTTATGTGGCAACTTTCGTTTGTGTGCCGCTTCAATTGAATAGTTCTATACTATGCCCTATATATACAAAATTATACAATTGTATTTTATTTTTGTATTTATTTTATTTATTTCACCTTTATTTAACCAGGTAAGCCAGTTGAGAACAAGTTCTCATTTACAACTGCGACCTGGCCAAGATAAAGCAAAGCAGTGCGATAAAAACAACAACACAGAGTTACATATGGGGTAAACAAAACACAAAGTCAAAAATACAATAGCAAATCTATATACAGTGTGTGCGAATGTAGTAATTTATGGAGGTAAGGCAATAAATAGGCTATAGTGCAAAATAATTACAATTAGTATTAACACTGGAATGATAGATGTGCAAGAGATGATGTGCAAATACAGATACTGGGGTACAAATGAGCAAAATAAATAACAATATGGGGATGAGGTAGTTGGGTGGGCTAATTTCAGAATGGCTGTGTACAGGTGCAGTGATCGATAGGCTGCTCTGACAACTGATGCTTAAAGTTAGTGGAGGAGATAAGAGTCTCCAGCTTCAGAGATTTTTGCAGTTCGTTCCAGTCATTGGCAGCAGAGAACTGGAAGGAATGGCGGCCAAAGGAGGTGTTGGCTTTGGGGATGACCAGTGAGATATACCTGCCGGAGCGCAGACTACGGGTGGGTGTTGCTATGGTGACCAGTGAGCTAAGATAAGGCGGGATTTGAGGTATAACATTGAGGTCCTTTTAAATTAGAATTAAGTGCTTGAAAAAAGTCCCTGAAAGTCCTTGAATTTGACTTGGCAATGTCTGTATGAACCCTGCTTAAATGATATATTCCTAGGCCTATGTTGTTGTATTCATGGGTTGCATGTTTCCTCACAATATTGTTTTGAATGGTTGTTTTGGACTGATGCCCGACTGAGCATTCTACCCAATGCCTCGTCATTGAGCGTTGATGAGGATTTCACCAAAAGTACATTACAGTGGCTTGGAAATACAATGACATTCAAAAGGAGGCAAATAATTAGTAGGAACATATTTTGTCATCATTTTGATGTCGCCAGATTGACTTTATATAATCTTAACTAGCTAGTTAAGATTTAGGGGAGGCCATCGGATTTTAGCTAGCTAACGTTAGCATTGATAGCAATTTTTTACGAACTTTGCTAGCTAATGACAACATGGCCATTTGTCTAAAGTAAATTTGACAACATGATAATGCTGGCAAAGTTGTTTCCTACTAAATATCTGAGTACTTTAGCAATGTCATCGTATTTCCAGGCACTATAGTGTAATTTAGAGTAAACAGTAGTTAGCATCCGTCCAGAATGGCTGGGTTTATCACCACTTTAGGGCACCACTATGGCGCCGCTGATAGAGAGCGGCTTGAGAACGTTCATAACAATCAAATCAAATCAAATTGTATTGGTCACATACACATGTTTAGCAATGGCATGACGCGACCGAGTGACGGAGGTGCAACCTATGAATAGGTGGAGTTATGGGCCAATTTGCATATATTTCTCTAGGTACACATGTGGAACTGTATAAAAATCATTTTTATTTTTGTTTCAAACCATTTAGAAAATTTGATCTCAATGTCACACTTTGGCCCCATTATTTATAGAAAGACCCAAACAGCAGTGGTGTAAAGTACATAAGAAAAATAATTTAAAGTACTACTTAAGTAGTTTTCTGGGGTATCTGTACTTTACTTTACTATTTATATTTTTGACAACTTTTACTTTTACTTCACTACATTCCTAAAGAAAATAATGTACTTTTTACCCCATACATTTTCCCTGACACCCAAAAGTACTTGTTACATTTTGAATGCTTAGCAGGACAGGAAAATGGTCCAATTCACAAGAGAACATCCCTGATCATCCCTACTGCCTCTGGTCTGACGGACTCACTAAACACAAATGATTTGTTTATAAATGGTGTGTGTGGGAGTGTACCCCTGGCTATACCTAAATAAAAAAAACAAGACATTTGTACTGTCTGGTTTGCTTAAGTAATTTTAAATGATTTATACTTTTACTTTTGATACTTAATTATACTTTTACTTTTGATACTGAAGTATATTTAAAACCAAATACTTTTAGACTTTCACTCAAGTAGTATTTTACTGGGTGACTTTCACTTTTCTAGAGTCATTTCCTATTAAAGGAAAAATTCACCCAAAACCACTAATTCCTATAATTTATAATGTTAAATAACACTAATATGTGAGAACTATATTTTTTGTCAACTGTGGGACCTTATATAGACAGGCGTGTGCCTTTCCAAATCATGTCCAATCAATTGAATTTACCCCAGGTGGACTCCAATCAAGTCGTAGAAACATCTCAAGGATGATCGATGGAAACAGGATGCACCTGAGCTCAATTTCAAGTCTCATAGCAAAGGGTCTGAATACTTATATATATGTAAATAAGGTATTTCTGTTTTTTACATTTTTTATACATTTGTAACATTTCTAAAAACCTGTTTTCACTTTGTCATTATGGGGTATTGTGTGTAGATTGATTAGGACACATTTAATTTAATCCATTTTAGAATAAGGCTATAACGTAACAAAATGTGGAACAAGTCAAGGGGTCTGAATACTTTCCGAATGCACTGTAATTATGTGTGGCTATGCTGTACAGGCAATGGAAAGCATAGTCACATTCAGGACATTCAGGACACAGAAGGCCTGTGGCACCTTAACGGGCTCATAGTAATGGCTGGAACGGAAATAAACGGAATGGTATCGAACACATCAAACACATGCATTCCATTCACTCCATTCCAGCCATTATTATGAGCCGTCCTCCCTTCAGCAGCCCCCTGTGGTTCAGGACTACGTACTGTAGGACCAGGAGTTGCCTAGGCCTATTTCCTCACCAAGTTAGTAGCCTGTCCAGGAAAAAAACTATTTTTTCTGTAGGTTCCATTGATTATTGATGGCTTGTATGGCGTAAGATATTAGAGCGTGAAGTGAACCAGAGTCTCCGGCCTGAAAGGCAAACACCCTAGGCATTGCGCTAATAGGGTTAACCCACTTGGTGGGAATTGTAACGTGGCACATATAGCGAGGATCACTACAATATGTACAGTTTATGAAAATCATCAATTTGAATGATAATACATTAATATTTCAAAATAAGGAAAAACTCCAAGGCCTACTCATATGTTCCCTACTGAAGTAATCCACTGGGCAACAACTGGTTGAATCAACGTTGTTTCCACATAATTTCAACCAAAAGATGACGTTGAATCAATGTGGAAAACAGATTGGATTTGGGAAAAGTCATCAACGTAAGGGAATTTTGACATTTTTTGACCCCACTTTTAGCCTAAATCCAATGACATGGTGAAATTTTTCATAGATTTCCCGTTGAAGTCCCGTTATATGACAACTCAACCAAATGTAAATCAAAACTACGTCTGCGCCCAGCGGGAGGCTACGTGCAGTGGCCTCCCCACCCCCTCACCTTTTCGCTTGGTTGCCAACTGAAAGTGCACCATCCTACAAACTTAAGTGTTTGCCAAAATGTTACATTTCTTCTGAAGTGTGCACTTGTTAAACCCCTTCCCACAAATGTAAAAACATTGGATTGGTAAAGACATGGGCTAGTGGAAGTTTACACCATTTGATTTCCTTTCAAATAAATGATGGGAAGTGAACGAGTGCACACGTTGGGAGGAAGAAGAGATTGTTGGGACATAGCTGATGTGTGTGCCATTGGAGTCTCGGAATCTTGTTCTTGACTGATGCAACCCAGACAGTATGGAATGTCCCTAATGGTTGTTTACATGGTGGTCCTCTGTAGCTCAGCTGGTAGAGCACGGCGCTTGTAACGCCAAGGTAGTGGGTTCGATCCCCGGGACCACCCATACACAAAAATGTATGCACACACGACTGTAAGTCGCTTTGGATAAAAGCGTCTGCTAAATGGCTTATTATTATTATTACATTTCTGTGTGCTGTTAGGTAGGCTTACATGAATTTGTGACACAAAAACATCTGTCCATTGCTTCCAATTATATGCCTAACACATCCGTTATTTACAAGCGTCGTCTTTAGTGTGTGTACGTGCCTACAGTCCAGATCAGCATATGGCAGCTGTACATTAAAGCAGCAATCAGCAGTTTAAACAATAACAAAGCAAACGGTTTCGTTGAAAAAGCTGAGGGATGGGGCTGGAGAAATTTAACGACTCTCAAATTCATAGACAGAGCAATAGATGCAAGGGCTGAACATCCATGATATCAAAGTATATTTTCAACCATGTTTTGAGGCTAAACAGTGTTTATTTACATGTACTTTGTTTACAAACATTGGAGTAAAACAAGCTTATATTTTGGGTTCTGATGGGATACGACAGTTGAACTAAGCTCATAATGCATTTATAAGTTATATTCTTCAAGAATCAATGGGTACATATTATTAATTGGCAGCAGCTAATGAGGATCCTTAATAAATACGAATACAAACATGTAAGTGCATATTTCCACTACATGATGTGAAGTGTATAGAGTCAGGAGGACAGGACAGAGTAAGAAGAGTGAGAAGATGGGGAGGCTGGCTAGACAGCTGTTGTTTCAGAGGGAGAAGAGGGGGGAGGCTGGCTAGACAGAGGGAGAAGAGGGGGGAGGCTGGCTAGACAGCTGTTGTTTCAGAGGGAGAAGAGGGGGGAGGCTGGCTAGACAGCTGTTGTTTCAGAGGGAGAAGAGGGGGGAGGCTGGCTAGACAGCTGTTGTATCAGAGGGAGAAGAGGGGGGAGGCTGGCTAGACAGCTGTTGTTTCAGAGAGAGAAGCGGGGGAGGCTGGCTAGACAGCTGTTGTATCAGAGGAGAAGAGGGGGAGGCTGGCTAGACAGCTGTTGTATCAGAGGGAGAAGAGGGGGAGGCTGGCTAGACAGCTGTTGTATCAGAGGGAGAAGAGGGGGGAGGCTGGCTAGACAGAGGGAGAAGAGGGGGGAGGGTGGCTAGACAGAGGGAGAAGAGGGGGGAGGCTGGCTAGACAGCTGTTGTATCAGAGGGAGAAGAGGGGGGAGGCTGGCTAGACAGAGGGAGAAGCGGGGGGAGGCTGGCTAGACAGCTGTTGTATCAGAGGGAGAAGAGGGGGAGGCTGGCTAGACAGCTGTTGTTTCCAGAGGGAGAAGAGGGGGGAGGCTGGCTAGACAGCTGTTGTTTCAGAGGGAGAAGAGGGGGGAGGCTGGCTAGAAAGCTGTTGTTTCAGAGGGAGAAGCGGGGGAGGCTGGCTAGACAGCTGTTGTATCAGAGGGAGAAGCGGGGGAGGCTGGCTAGACAGCTGTTGTATCAGAGGGAGAAGAGGGGGGAGGCTGGCTAGACAGAGGGAGAAGCGGGGGAGGCTGGCTAGACAGCTGTTGTTTCAGAGGGAGAAGAGGGGGAGGCTGGCTAGACAGAGGGAGAGCGGGGGAGGCTGGCTAGACAGCTGTTGTATCAGAGGGAGAAGCGGGGGAGGCTGGCTAGACAGAGGGAGAAGCGGGGGAGGCTGGCTAGACAGCTGTTGTTTCAGAGGGAGAAGAGGGGGGAGGCTGGCTAGACAGAGGGAGAAGCGGGGGAGGCTGGCTAGACAGCTGTTGTTTCAGAGGGAGAAGAGGGGGGAGGCTGGCTAGACAGAGGGAGAGCGGGGGGAGGCTGGCTAGACAGCTGTTGTATCAGAGGGAGAAGCGGGGGGAGGCTGGCTAGACAGAGGGAGAAGCGGGGGGAGGCTGGCTAGACAGCTGTTGTTTCAGAGGGAGAAGAGGGGGGAGGCTGGCTAGACAGCTGTTGTATCAGAGGGAGAAGCGGGGGGAGGCTGGCTAGACAGCTGTTGTTTCAGAGGGAGAAGAGGGGGGAGGCTGGCTAGACAGAGGGAGAAGCAGGGGGAGGCTGGCTAGACAGCTGTTGTATCATGTGTGGACTGTGGACAGCTTCTGGCGTGTGCGTGTGCGTGTGTGTGTGGACAGCTCCTCTGCTCCCAGACTGATTTACAGAACTGTTTCTGCCCCAGGGAAGGATTAACCATCAAGAGTGTGCTAAAGAGAACTCTGATCACACACAGTCCCGCCCCCTTCCCTCTCAGTCATTTGTACATTTTAGTCATTTAGCAGATGCTCTTATCCAGAGTGACTTACAGTTAGTGAGTGCATACATTTTTCATACTGGCCCCCCATGGGAATCGAACCCACAACCCTGGCATGGCAAAAGCCATGCTCTACCAACTGAGCTACACAGGGCTAATCCTCCTCAACATAATAGAGTAAGGGGTATTAGGTGTCAGCCTGTGAGGCGTTGACACGATAAGAGAGACACTGTAGGCAGGTGTCTCAACACAGCATAGTTCAGCAGTACTTATGGACACTCCTATAATAACTATGTTGACAATGGGCTGCAAGGAGATACAGAGGTTGAATCCTTGACACCAGTTGTGTGGGCATCTATTGGCACAGAGCAGAGGGTATTGTGTTACAAGGCTGCCCCAGTACTGAGGTATTGAAGGAGATTGTCACATAGGAGCAAACGGTTATGTTTCAGCTTTAAAGTCTCTCTCTCTCTCTCTCTCTCTCTCTCTCTCTCTCTCTCTCTCTCTCTCCTTCCTCTCTCTATGTCTCTCTCTCATTCCTCTCCCTCTCTTTTTCTCACTAACACACACACACACACACACACACACAGCTGGTTGTCAGATGGAGGCGGCCAGGACAGAGGGAAACCCTGGTCTATAACATGTGCGACTGGCTGTCTGCCTGGAGTGGAGTACAGAAAATCAACAACAGATGGAGCCCTTTACTAAACAATACAGATCAACTCCAGCCACATCTAAGAGGATGTTTTCACTTCAATGGAAATGTGTTGAATTAATTGCCATTGACAGATGTATCCCCTCTCCATTCACAAATAATCAACACAGCTGAACCTCTATCCTTCATTTGAAGATAAGGATTACAAAATGAATAATACAACTGATGTTCTATTAAAACACAAGTTGACAAGAATGGCGTTTGATAAAAAATATCAATAGATATATTTCTTTGACAATTAAAAAAACTATACAACCACACTTGTGGTTAATGCATTTACAATCATCGAGGATGACATAAAAAAGTTTGAAAACGTATTTCCATTTTGGTCCTCTGAAATAAACATTAACATACTAAACATAGTGGGCCAAGGCTCCACAGTAGACCCCGCCTCCTAGGCTCCACAGTAGACCCCGCCTCCTAGGCTCCACAGTAGACCCCGCCTCCTAGGCTCCACAGTAGACCCCGCCTCCTAGGCTACACAGTAGACCCCGCCTCCTAGGCTCCACAGTAGACCCCGCCTCCTAGGCTAAACAGTAGACCCCGCCTCCTAGGCTCCACAGTAGACCCCGCCTCCTAGGCTACACAGTAGACCCCGCCTCCTAGGCTCCACAGTAGACCCCGCCTCCTAGGCTAAACAGTAGACCCCGCCTCCTAGGCTACACAGTAGACCCTGCCTCCTAGGCTACACAGTAAACCCTGCCTCCTAGGCTACACAGTAGACCCCGCCTCCTAGGCTCCACAGTTGACCCCGCCTCCTAGGCTACACAGTAGACCCCGCCTCATAGGCTACACAGTAAACCCCGCCTCTTAGGCTACACAGTAGACCCCGCCTCCTAGGCTACACAGTTGACCCCGCCTCCTATGCTACATAGTAGACCCCGCCTACTAGGCTCCACAGTAGACCCCGCCTCCTAGGCTACACAGTTGACCCCGCCTCCTATGCTACATAGTAGACCCCGCCTCCTAGGCTCCACAGTAGACCCCGCCTCCTATGCTACATAGTAGACCCCGCCTACTAGACTCCATGGTAGACCCCGCCTCCTAGGCTTCACAGTAGACTCCGCCTCCTAGGCTGCACAGTAGACCCCGCCTCCTAGGCTGCACAGTAGACCCCGCCTCCTAGGCTACACAGTTGACCCCGCCTTTGGTTCCACACATAACACATAACAAGCCTCCCCTTCCTCTGCGGAAGCATAGTTCCCGCTCAGCCCAGTCAAAACTGTTCGCTGCTCTGGCACCCCAATGGTGGAACAAGCTCCCTCACGACGCCAGGACAGCGGAGTCACTCACCACCTTCCGGAGACATTTGAAACCCCACCTCTTTAAGGAATACCTGGGATAGGATAAAGTAAAGTAATCCTTCTACCCCCCCCCAAAAAAAAAAATCCCACTGCCTATAGGGTGAATGCACCAATTTGTGAGTCGCTCTGTTTAAGAGCGTCTGCTAAATGACGTAAATGTGCCCTTGAGCAAGGCAGTTAACCCTAATTGCTCCTGTAAGTCGCTCTGGATAAGAGCGTCTGCTAAATGACTAAAATGTAAATGTAAATGTAAACAAACCAAAGGACAGGAATACATTGTCATAGCCTAGAGCATTAAATACAGGCATGATTGAGCGGTCCTTTGTAGCTCAATTGGTAGAGCATGGCGCTTGTAACGCCAGGGTAGTGGGTTAGATCCCCGCAACCACCCATAGGTAAAAATGTATGCACGCATGACTGTAAGTCGCTTTGGAAAAAAGTGTCTGCTAAATGGCTCATTATTATATGATTGTTCTTCTTCTATTGCTCGATTATTAGCCAGCTAGACATTCATTCTAAATTAAGTTGTGGTCGGCAATGGCTTTGAGTTTCTGTGGTAGTTTATTCCACTCAACAGCGGGCGGTACATACAAATGTGTTCTTAACAGATAGACTCTTAAATTAAAAATGTTTGGCTCTGGTGCTCTATTGGTGGACATCTCTAATATAAGTAAAATAATTCCACAGGTACCTGGGGGCTGAGTCAGTAATAATTCTATGGAACAGACCAAGTTGAATTAATATTACCCTTTTCCCTACAGATAGCCAGTCTTGCTGATTAAAATGCTCCACCTCCAGCTGAGAATGAGGGTGGTGTTTCAGTACAACTCTAACCGGCTTGTTTTGGCTGGTCTGTCGCTTATTCTTTAGATGTTTAGGGATGCTAGTGAACCACGATGTGCACGCATAATCAAAGTCACACTGAACTAGCGTACCTGCCATGAGTCTTTAGGGTGTCACTGTCACTATCAAGATATTTTGAGGTGCGAGCTAGGAATTAAATTTTTTAGCGGGGTTTATCTTTGTTAAAACCTTTAGAGTCATAGTCTCACCAATTCACACCCAAGATAGCTGCCGGAGGTGTTTGGTGTGACCTCTGAGTTGCCGACATAGACACTGAAACCAGGGGTCCTTGCGAGATTTACTCTGGAACTAAATAAGTTGGGTTCTGTTTTTCCAAGATGCAGAGAAGGTTTGTTATCTGAAAGCCACATAGTGATATTGGATAACTCTGCACGAAACGTGAAGTCCTATGGCTAAACACAATACAAGCCTCTAACACGGAACAAGATCCCACAACCCATGATTGCCAATAGGCTGCCTAAGTATGATCCCCAATCCCCCGGTGGAACGGGCACGGGCCGTGCCGGACTGGACACTCACACCACTGGTCTGGTGCGAGGAGCAGGCACGGGCCGAACCGGACTAGGAACACGCACCACTGGCTTGGTGCGAGGAGCAGGAACGGGCCGGGCCGGACTGGGAAGACGCACCACTGGCCTGGTGCGAGGAGCAGGAACGGGCCGGGCCGGGCCGGACTGGGAAGACGCACCACTGGCCTGGTGCGAGGAGCAGGAACGGCCGGGCCGGACTGGGAACACGCACCACTGGCTTGGTGCGCGGAGCAGGAACGGGCCGGGCCGGACTGGGAACACGCACCACTGGCTTGGTGCGGGGAGAAGGAACGGGCCGGGCCGGACTGGGAACACGCACCTCTGTCTTGGTGCGAGGGACAGGAACGGGCCGGGCCGGACTGTGGAGGCGGACTGGAGGTCTGGAGCGGAGAGCTGGCACAACCCGTCCTGGCTGGATGCCTACTTCCGCACAGTACGTGTGTGGCATTAGCACAGGACGTACTGGGCTATGCACGCGCACTGGCGATACAGTACGTAGAACCGGCGTAGGATATGTGGGACCGAGGAGGCGTACTGGAGACCAGGAGCGTTGAGCCGGCACACCCCGTCCTGGCTGGATGCCCATTTTCGCACGGCACGTGCGTGGTGCTAGCACAGGACGTACAGGACTGTGCCGGCACACTGGTGACACAGTACGTAGCTCTGCATAACACGGAGCCTGCCCAGTCACACGCTTCCTAGCGTGAGTACGGGGAGTTGGGTCTGCTCTGAACCTAGGCTCCGCCAACCACCCTGTGTGCCCCCCAATTTTTTTTTATTGGGGCTGCTTCTCGGGCTTCCTCCTCGACCGGCGCCCTCCGTGTTGCCGTTGCTCCTCTCCTGCCTGGGCATCTACCTTCGCCCATGGTCCTTTCCCTGCAAATATCTCCTCCCAAGACCACATCTTCCCCACCTGTGTCCAGGCTGTTTGCTCCTGGGCACGCTGCTTGGTCCGTGTTTGGTGGGATCTTCTGTCACGTTTGTTTAAGGACGGGTCAGACCAAGGCGCAGCGTGAAAGGCACACATGTTTATTTCACTGATAAACACACGAACAAAACAACAACCCAAACGACACGTGAAGTCCTAAGGCTAAACACAAAACAAGCCTCAACACGGAACAAGATCCCACAACCCATGAATGCCAATAGGCTGCCTAAGTATGGTCCCCAATCAGAGACAACGAGCGACAGCTGCCTCTGATTGGGAATCACAGCCGGCCAAACATAGAACTACACAACCTAGAATGCAACATAGAAATACTAACATAGAATATCCACACCCTGACTCAACATACAAGAGTCCCATGAGTCAGGGCGTGACACCTATAAATAGTAAAACCAGAGAAACTGATAATTTTGCAGTGGTCTCTCTTTTCCGCAGCTGTATATATACACTTGAGGTCGGAAGTTTACATACACTAAGGTTGCTGTCATTAAAACTAGTTTTTCAACCACTCCACAAATTTCTTGTTAACAAACTATAGTTTTGGCAAGTCGGTTAGGACATCTACTTTGTGCATAACACAAGTAATTTTACCAACAATTGTTTACAGATTATTTCGCTTATAATTCACTGTATCACAATTCCAGTGGGTCAGAAGTTTACATACATTAAGTTGACTGTGCCTTTAAACAGCTTGGAAAATTCCAGAAAATGATGTCATGGCTTTAGAAGCTTCTGATAGGCTAATTTACATAATTTGAGTCAATTGGAGGTGTACCTGTGGATGTATTTCAAGGCCTACCTTCAAACTCAGTGCCTCTTTGCTTGACATCATTGGAAAATCAAAAGAAATCAGCCAAGACCTCAGAAAAAGAATTCTAGACCAACGCACGTCTGGTTCATCCTTGGGAGCAATTTCCAAACGCCTGAAGGTACCACGTTCATCTGTACAAACAATAGTACGCAAGTATAAACACCATGGGACCACGCAGCCATCATACCGCTCAGGAAGGAGATGCGTTCTGTCTCCTAGAGATGAACGTACTTTGGTGCGAATAGTGCAAATCAATCCTAGAACAACAGCAAAGGACCTTGTGAAGATGCTGGAGGAAACAGGTACAAAAGTATCTATATCCACAGTAAAACGAGTCCTATATCGACATAACCTGAAAGGCCGCTCAGCAAGGAAGAAGCCACTGCTCCAAAACCGCCATAAAAAAGACAGACTACAGTATGCAACTGCACATGGGGACAAAGATCATACTTTTTGGAGAAATATCCTCTGGTCTGATGAAACAAAAATAGAACTGTTTGGCCATAATGACCATCGTTATGTTTGGAGGAAAAAGGGAGGAATTGCAAGCCGAAGAACACCATCCCAACCGTGAAGCACGGGGGTGGCAGCATCATGCTGTGGGGGTGCTTTGCTGCAGGAGGGACTGGTGCACTTCACAAAACAGATGGCATCATGAGGACGGAAAATTATATGGATATATTGAAGCAACATCTCAAGACATCAGTCAGGAAGTTAAAGCTTGGTCGCAAATGGGTCTTCCAAATGGACAATGACCCCAAGCATACTTCCAAAGTTGTGGCAACATGGCTTAAGTACAACAAAGTCAAGGTATTGGAGTCATCACAAAGCCCTGACCTCAATCCTATAGAAAATGTGTGGGCAGAACTGAAAAAGCGTTTTCGAGCAAGGAGGCCTACATACCTGACTCAATTACACCAGCTCTGTCAGGAGGAATGGGCCAAAATTCACCCAACTTATTGTGGGAAGCTTGTGGAATGCTACCCGAAACGTTTAACCCAAGTTAAACAATTTAAAAGCAATGCTACCAAATACTAATTGAGTGTATGTAAACTTCTGACCCACTGGGAATGTGATGAAAGAAATAAAAGCTGAAATAAATAATTCTCTCTACTATTATTCTGACATTTCACATTCTTAAAATAAAGTGGTGATACTAACTGACCTAAGACAGGGAAGTTTTACTAGGATTAAATGTCAGGAATTGTAAAATCTGAGTTTAAATGTATTTGGCTAAGGTGTATGTGAACTTCCGACTTCAACTGTATATATATATACATATATATATATATATATATATATATATATATATATATATATATATATATATATATATATATATATATATATATATACTGTTATCAATTTTAAGTGATATCTGTGTGTGTACCGCAATCAAAGAGTTCATTTACTTGATTCAAAATATGCAAGTGTGTATTTGTGCATGCCTATGTGTGTGTGTGTGTGTGTGTGTGAGACGGCTGTACAGCAATCAAACAGTTAATTGAAGGGGAAGATCGGTAGATAAACCGGGAAAAAAAAAAAAACACCTCCATTCTTCTCTCTTTGAAGCTCTTTGAGCATTTAATGGATTTAGAAGGTTACTGTGATGTGATCTGGTGAATGATTAGAAGTCAGCTAGGGCTTACCTTTCACACACACACACACACACACACACACACACACACACACACACACACACACACACACACACACACACACACACACACACACACACACACACTCATATTTCTCCCTTTGACTCATAATAACAGGGATAATATTAAAGGAAATATGTCCCTTTAATTACATTTCAAAAGTAGAGAACAAATTAATATTTTTTACTCACTTGTGGGATTTTCAAATTGCCATTCCAAACCTTCCAAAAACAATCCCCTGCTGTGACAGACTTAGGTTGTGTTTCAAATGGCACCCTATCCCCTGTATGGTGCCCTGGTTAAAAGTGGTGCACTATAAATAAAGGGGATAGGATGCTCTTTGAGAACACAGCCCAAGTGACATAAATTTACAAGCAGCTAATTTCCCTGATGCAACGTGAGCAGAACACCCTGGTGGGGATTTGGAGCTCACCCAGTCAGTCAGCCAGGCAACATATCGTGCATTTGGCTGTGGGCTGGACTGAGACGGAGACGAACAGGCTGTGCGTGCCTCCCAAATGGCACCCTATCTAGTGCACTATATAGGGCCCCTGGTCAAAACAGAACCTGGTCAAAAGTAGTGCACTATATAGGGAATAGGGTGCGATTTGAGACGCACACACTGTGTGAGGAGGGTTCATCATGTTTTGGATGAGGACACTCGTATAAGTCATTACTACTAATGCTGGAGTGGAGTAGCTAGCAGCACTCACTGTTTTTCTCTGTGATCTGACGATTCAGAGTGTGCGTCCCAAATGGCACCCTATTCCCTATGTAGGGCATTATAGCGAATAAGAACACACACTGACTCCATAAAAGGGCTGTACTGACTGTATGCAGCCAACAACTTAAATCGGGCTTTTGCTTTTGCTACTGAATTGATACGTTCTGTGTTCTGTGTTCTGTGTTCTGTGTTCTGTGTTCTGTGTTCTGTGTTCTCGTGACCGTTGAAGCATCAAAGTCTTGTTATGAGTAGTTGAAGAATTGAAAAGTTGCAATAACTTGGTTGCTATTGCCAATGAGAATTTGCTCTCAATTATTTACCTAACCTTGCTAAGTTCAGTTATTTAAACCAATAGGTCAAGTTTCTGATCTATTCTCTTCATTAAAGTTTGAGAGAGAGAGAAAGAAAGAGAGAGAGAGAGAGAGAAAGAAAGAAAGAGAGAGACAGAGAGAGAGAGAGAGAGAGAGAGAGAGAGAGAGAGAGAGAGAGAGAGAGAGAGAGAGAGAGAGAAGAGAGAGAAAGAGAGAGAGAGAGAGAGAGAGAGAGAGAGAGAGAGAGAGAGAGAGAGAGAGAGAGAGAAAGAGAGAGCGAGAGAGAGAGAGAGAGAGAGAGAGAGAGAGAGAGAGAGAGAGAGAGAGAGAGAGAGAGAGAGAGATGAAGAAAATAGATAAATATACAGGAAATAAAGCGCATTCAGAAAGTATTCAGACCCTTTGACTTTTTCCACATTGTTACGTTACAGCCTTATTCTAAAATGGATGATTTATCAATCTACACAAAATACCCCATAATGACAAAGCAAAAACAGTTTTTTAGATTTATTTGCTGGGGAGTGTCACTGCACAGCTATTTTCAGGTCTCTCCAGAGATGTTGGATCGGGTTCAAGTCTGGACTCTGGCTGGGCCACTCAAGGACATTCATAGACTTGTTCCGAAGCCACTTCTGCATTGTCTTGGCTGTGTGCTTAGGGTCGTTGTCCTGTTGGAAGGTGAACCTTCGCCCCAGTCTGAGGTCCTGAGCGCTCTGGAGTGGGTTTTCATCAAGCATCTCTCTGTACTTTGCTCATTTCATCTTTCCCTCGATCGTGACTAGTCTCCCAGTCCCTGCCGCTGAAAAACATCCCCACAGCATGATGCTGCCACCACCATGCTTCACCGTAGGGATGGTGCCAGGTTTCCTCCAGACGAGACCTTATGATAGCCAGTGGGACAACGACTTTACATGTGTTTTTTTTTTTTTTTTTATAATTTATTTAGTTAGAATATTTTGAATCATTTGTTTTACACATATATATATATATATATATATATATATATGTTTTATTTTTATTTTTTGTGTCTATTTATTTTATGTGTTAAAAAAAAATACTATTATTATTACTTTTTATTTATTTATATATATTTTTTGTGGGCATTCTTCAAGGCAATCTTGTACAGCAATCTTTAAGTCATACCACAGATTCTCAATTGGATTGAGGTCTGGGCTTTGACTAGGCCATTCCAAGACATTTACATGTTTCCCCTTAAACCACTCAAGTGTTGCTTTAGCAGTATGCTTAGGGTCATTGTCCTGCTGGAAGGTGAACCTCTGTCCCAGTCTCAAATCTCTGGAAGACTGAAACAGGTTTCCCTCAAGAATGTACCTGTATTTAGCGCCATTCATAATTCCTTCAATTCTGACCAGTTTCCCAGTCCCTGCCGATGAAAAACATCCCCACAGCATAATGCTGCCACCACCATGCTTCACTTTGGGGATGGTGTTCTCGGGGTGATGAGAGGTGTTGGGTTTGCGCCAGACATAGTGTTTTCCTTGATATTTGGGGAGTCTCCCACATGGCTTTTGGCGAACACCAAACATGTTTGCTTATTTTTTTCTTTAAGCAATGGCTTTTTTCTGGCCACTCTTCCATAAAGCCCAGCTCTGTGGATACCCCAATCTCCGCTGTGGAGCTTTACAACTCCTTCAGGGTTATCTTTGGTCTCTTTGTTGCCTCTCTGATTAATGCCCCCCTTGCCTGGTCTGTGAGTTTTGGTGGGCGGCCCTCTCTTGGCAGGTTTGTTGTGGTGCCATATTCTTTCCATTTTTGAATAATGGATTTAATGGTGCTCCGTTAGATGTTCAAAGTTTCAGATATTTTTTTATAACCCAACCCTGATCTGTACTTCTCCACAACTTTGTCCCTGACCTGTTTGGAGAGCTCCTTGGTCTTTATGGTGCCGCTTGCTTGGTGGTGCCCCTTGCTTAGTGGTGTTGCAGACTCTGGGGCCTTTCAGAACAGGTGTATTTATACTGAGATCATGTGACAGATCATGTGACACTTAGATTGCACACAGGTGTACTTTATTTAACTAATTATGTGACTTCTGAAGGTAATTGGTTGCACCAGATCTTATTTAGGGGCTTCATAGCAAAGGGGGTGAAAACATATGCACGCACCTCTTTTCCGTTATTCATTTTTTTAATTTTTTTTTAAACAAGTTATTTTTAGAATTTCACTTCACCAATTTTGACTATTTTGTGCATGTCCATTACATGAAATCCAAATAAAAATAAATTTAAATTACAGGTTGTAATGCAACAAAATAGGAAAAATGCCAAGGGGGATGAATACTTTTGCAAGGCACTGTAAGAATGTTGGAGGCCACTGTGTTCTTGCGGACCTTTAATGCTGCAGATATGTTTTGGTACCCTTCCCCAGATCTGTGCCTCGACACAATCCTGTCTCGGAGCTCTACGGACAATTCCTTCGACCTCATGGCTTGGATTTTGCTCTGACATGCACTGTCAACTGTGGGACCTTATATAGACAGGTGTGTCCCTTTCCAAATCATGTCCAATCATCATCTCTTCCAGAGATAGGGAAAGGAAGTTAACTCTGTCACACATTTGAATACTGTATGTGAGAGAAGAGTAGCAGTTAAATCATTTATGGATGCCTCTGCCCTTCTGAAGAGAGAGGAGTCATGGTTGAGCTGTAACAGAGCCTGTACTCATCTCTCTTCTCAGTTTGGGACATGATGTCATGTAAGTCTATCCATTAGAGCACTGCAGGTGGGGAACGGAGGGTGAAAGGAGGGGCGCAGAGGGGTACAGGGGGGGGGTTGGAGGGCACCTACCTACCTGTGTCAGTGTAGAGAGGGCAACTTCAAGAGCAGTTTAGCCAGCAGGCGTATGGTACGGTGCTGTGGTGGTGTATGGCCCGGTGCTCCCTGCTCATCACAAGCCATTCGAGCACTGCGTGTACAGAGTGGAGGATGCAGGAGGGTCCCAGATAGAGGGATGCCCCGAAAACGTACCCTACCCAAGCTTTTTTATATCACACAATTGGAGCACTGCAGGAGTGGATCAGAGGGTGAGAGAGGGGCTCAGAGGGGTGCAGGGAGGGTGCAGGGAGGGTACCTGTTATGCGTCTCAGAGTCCTTGTACTCTGCCATTAGATCACTGCAGGTACGGAGCATGAAGTTCAGAGGTACACAGTTAGAGGTTTGCAGGGAGGTTTTCTCGGTTTGTCTAGAGCTTAAAAGTGATAGTTCACCCAAATTACAACATGTGACATTGGTTTCCTTACCCTGTAAGCAGTCTATAGACAAGGTATGACAGCAATCCATGCTTTGGTTAGCATGTGGAAACAGTGCCAGGGGAACTAAACCAAAGCATGGATTGCTGTCATACCATACCTTGTCCATAAACTGCTTACAGGGTAAGGAAACCTATCAGTAATTCAGTAATTTTGGTGAACTTATCCCTTTAACTCTTTCCTACTGTAGCTTGATTTAATCACACCATTAGTACGGGTATGGGTTGGAGGGCGCAGGGAGGGTAGCTGGGACTAGTGTCCCCTAAAACGTCCTCTCCCGGTGGTGATTTAATCATCTCATTAGAGTGCTCCAGGTATGGGGCTCAGAAGGGTTTCTCAGATGGAGCCGCAGAGAGGTACACGTGCCTGATCTAGGATCTGTCCATATCATCTTTATTCCTATGCTCTAAAAAGGCAAACACTGATCCTAGATCAACACTGCTACTCTGAGAACATGGGCCCGGATGACAGTCTGTCTGTTACTATGTATGTCTTTCAGCCTCAATGAAATGTGACTGACTGCTGAGGCGTTTAAGAATGATAAAAAAAAGCTATTTCTGAAAGTTCCCAGTGGGAGTCTGGTGATCGACTGTATGAGACAGGTTGTCACAGCGTGGCTGGTACAGACAGGTTTACTCCAGCTAAACTAACTCTCACGTGAATTCCTCAACACATTCACAGTTCTGAATATGTAGCATTGCCTATATTCAGTCACATTCACAGTTCTGAATATGTAGCATTACATATATTCAGTCATATGTACAGTTCTGAATATGTAGCATTACATATATTCAGTCACATTTACAGTTCTGAATATGTGGTCCTCTGTAATTCAATTGGTAGAGAATGGCGCTTGTAACGCCAGGGAAGTGGGTCCGCCCCCCGGGACCACCCATACGTAAAAATGTATGCGCACATGATTGTAAGTCGCTTTGGATAAAAGCGTCTGCTAAATGGCATATTTTTATTATTATTATGTAGCATTGTATATATTCAGTCACATTCCCAGTTCTGAATATGTAGTATTGCATATATTCAGTCACATTCACAGTTCTGAATATGTAGCATTGCATATATTCAGTCACATTCACAGTTCTGAATATGTAGCATTGCATATATTCAGTCACATTCACAGTTCTGAATATGTAGCATTACATATATTCAGTCATATGTACAGTTCTGAATATGTAGCATTGCATATATTCAGTCATATGTACAGTTCTGAATATGTAGTATTGCATATATTCAGTCACATTCACAGTTCTGAATATGTAGCATTGCATATATTCAGTCATATGTACAGTTCTGAATATGTAGCATTGCATATATTCAGTCATATGTACAGTTCTGAATATGTAGCATTACATATATTCAGTCATATGTACAGTTCTGAATATGTAGCATTGCATATATTCAGTCACATTCACCGTTCTGAATATGTAGCATTACATATATTCAGTCATATGTACAGTTCTGAATATGTAGCATTGCATATATTCAGTCATATGTCCAGTCTGTACATGTTGCTGACGGACATTCCTTGATTATAATAAACAATGCTGGCTGCATACTAAATTGCTGCAACCTTGTGTACTGCACTAGGGAGGTGACAAGGATCGGTTTTCCATTGAACCGAAAAAAAAAAAAATCCATGTGAAGTCACAATGCAGAATCAGGATGGTATTGTGTGTGGTAGTCTTTTAGGTCTGCTAAGTCAGTTTATATCACAGATAGAACAATGAGCCAGATGTTTCACCGGATGTATACGCTACCTGTCAAAAGTTTTAGAACACCAACTCATTCAAGGGTTTTTCTTTATTTTTACTATTTTCTACATTGTAAAATAATAGTGAAGACATCAAAACTATGAAATAACACATATGGAATCCTGTATTAACCAAAAAAGTGTTAAACAAATCAAAATATATTTTATATTTGATGTTCTTCAAATAGCCACCCTTTACCTTGATGACAGCTTTGCACACTCTTGGCAGCTGTCAGCTGATACAGTCTGTAATATTCTATTCTGGCGATCCCCCAGCTACTCTCCTTCTAACTGACTCAAACTGACAGTTGATACAGTCTGTAATATTCTATTCTGGCGATCCCCCAGCTACTCTCCTTCTAACTGACTCAAACTGACAGTTGATACAGTCTGTAATATTCTATTCTGGCGATCCCCCAGCTACTCTCCTTCTAACTGACTCAAACTGACAGTTGATACAGTCTGTAATATTCTATTCCGGCGATCCCCCAGCCACTCTCCTTCTAACCGACTCAAACTGACAGTTGATACAGTCTGTAATATTCTATTCTGGCAGTCCCCCAGCTACTCTCCTTCTAACCGACTCAAACTGACAGTTGATACAGTCTGTAATATTCTATTCTGGCAGTCCCCCAGCTACTCTCCTTCTAACCGACTCAAACTGACAGTTGATACAGTCTGTAATATTCTATTCTGGCAGTCCCCCAGCTACTCTCCTTCTAACCGACTCAAACTGACAGTTGATACAGTCTGTAATATTCTATTCTGGCAGTCCCCCAGCTACTCTCCTTCTAACCGACTCAAACTGACAGTTGATACAGTCTGTAATATTCTATTCTGGCAGTCCCCCAGCTACTCTCCTTCTAACTGACTCAAACTGACAGTTGATACAGTCTGTAATATTCTATTCCGGCGATCCCCCAGCCACTCTCCTTCTAACCGACTCAAACTGACAGTTGATACAGTCTGTAATATTCTATTCTGGCAGTCCCCCAGCTACTCTCCTTCTAACCGACTCAAACTGACAGTTGATACAGTCTGTAATATTCTATTCTGGCAGTCCCCCAGCTACTCTCCTTCTAACCGACTCAAACTGACAGTTGATACAGTCTGTAATATTCTATTCTGGCAGTCCCCCAGCTACTCTCCTTCTAACTGACTCAAACTGACAGTTGATACAGTCTGTAATATTCTATTCCGGCGATCCCCCAGCCACTGTCCTTCTAACCGACTCAAACTGACAGTTGATACAGTCTGTAATATTCTATTCTGGCAGTCCCCCAGCCACTCTCCTTCTATCTGACTCAAACTGACAGTTGATACAGTCTGTAATATTCTATTCTGGCAGTCCCCCAGCCACTCTCCTTCTAACTGACTCAAACTGACAGTTGATACAGTCTGTAATATTCTGAAATTATTAACTATACTGTAAATGCCTATGTCTGCAATAAGTATGAGGTTTTGTGTCCAGTCTATACATTAATGCATGGTCTATAGTATATTAATGCATGTACTGTACAGATGAGCCAGTGCTGTCAGGATCCATCCTCTTGCACAGGAGAATCACTCAACAGATCAAGACTCAGGGGAACAGAGTTTGACCTGTACAACATCACACAGACCATCTATATCAGGGCTGTTCAACTCCGGTCCTGGGGGGCCAAAACACTTCTGGTTTTCATCCTCTTCTGATCAGGGACTGGTTCAGACCTGGGACTCCAGGTGAGCGCAATTAACTACCTGGTAGAAACAAAAACCAGAAGTGTTTCGGCCCTCCGGGACCGGAATTGGGCAGCCCTGATCTATATGGTGCAAATTCAAAACCTCATACTTATGTATTACCCAGACATTATCAGAATGGTTAGTAATTAGAAAACATATATAGTATCAGCTGGCAGTTTGTGTCAGAACGAGACAGAAAGTAGCTAAATGTTCTGCTGCATTGTACCTAGCTGGGGGAATAGGTAACAACAACAGCTACTCACATGACTTTAACCACTTACCAGGGTTTTTATTGATTTTTCCACACACAAATAAATATCACAGTGCAAAAGGGAATGTAAAGTTTCATCTCGTGGCTTAGCTCGGACAAGAAGAAGATGATTGGCAGTTAGCTAAGCGAACAGGGGAAACCACAATACTACTGGCGATATGGCCGAGGTCCACTAGAACAGGGGAAACTGCGTGTTTGTGTGTGTGTGTGTGTGTGTGTGTGTGTGTGTGTACTACTAGTGATATGGCTAAGGTCCACTCTAAAGGTTTCCTCATACATAGGTTCGGTTTCTTCCTAGCAGATCTCAGCTGAAAAATGAGAAAAAAGCGGCAATATTACTGTTGTTTGTCCCTCTTGAGCCACCGTAGCAACAACATAGCCAATGACACTTCCTCAAAATAGTCTGCTAGGACCTCTCAGTAGGGCCTATCTGCTGCTGCCCTCTCTCCTCTCAGTAGGTCCTAGCTGCTGCCCTCTCTCCTCTCAGTAGGTCCTATCTGCTGCTGCCCTCTCTCCTCTCAGTAGGTCCTATCTGCTGCTGCCCTCTCTCCTCTCAGTAGGTCCTAGCTGCTGCCCTCTCTCCTCTCAGTAGATCCTATCTGCTGCTGCCCTCTCTCCTCTCAGTAGGTCCTATCTGCTGCTGCCATCTCTCCTCTCAGTAGGGCCTATCTGCTGCTGCCCTCTCTCCTCTCAGTAGGTCCTAGCTGCTGCTGCCCTCTCTCCTCTCAGTAGGGCATATCTGCTGCCCTCTCTCCTCTCAGTAAGACCTATCTGCTGCTGCCCTCTCTCCTCTCAGTAGGTCCTAGCTGCTGCCCTCTCTCCTCTCAGTAGGCCCTATCTGCTGCTGCCCTCTCTCCTCTCAGTAGGTCCTAGCTGCTGCCCTCTCTCCTCTCAGTAGGTCCTAGCTGCTGCCCTCTTTCCTCTCAGTAGGGCCTATCTGCTGCTGCCCTCTCTCCTCTCAGTAGGTCCTAGCTGCTGCTGCTGCCCTCTCTCCTCTCAGTAGGTCCTATCTGCTGCTGCCCTCTCTCCTCTCAGTAGGGCCTATCTGCTGCTGCCCTCTCTCCTCTCAGTAGGTCCTAGCTGCTGCTGCCCTCTCTCCTCTCATTGGGTCCTATCTGCTGCCCTCTCTCCTCTCAGTAGGTTCTATCTGCTGCTGCCCTCTCTCCTCTCAATAGGGCCTATCTGCTGCTGCTGTCCTATCTCCTCTCAGTAGGTCCTAGCTGCTGCCCTCTCTCCTCTCAGTAGGTCCTATCTGCTGCTGCCCTCTCTCCTCTCAGTAGGTCCTAGCTAATGCCCTCTCTCCTCTCAGTAGGTCCTATCTGCTGCTGCCCTCTCTCCTCTCAGTAGGTACTAGATGCTGCTGCACTCTCTCCTCTCATTAGGTCCTAGCTGCTGCCCTCTCTCCTCTCAGTAGGTCCTAGCTGCTGCCCTCTCTCCTCTCAGTAGGTCCTAGCTGCTGCTGCTTCCCTCTCTTCTCTCAGTAGGGTATATCTGCTGCTGCCCTCTCTCCTCTCAGTAGGTCCTAGCTGCTGCTGCTGCCCTCTCTCCTCTCAGTAGGTCCTAGCTGCTGCCCTCTCAGTAGGTCCTAGCTGCTGCCCTCTCAGTAGGTCCTAGCTGCTGCCCTCTCTCCTCTCAGTAGGTTCTATCTGCTGCTGCCCTCTCTCCTCTCAGTAGGTCCTAGCTGCTGCCCTCTCTCCTCTCAGTAGGTCCTATCTGCTGCTGCTCTCTCTCCTCTCAGTAGGTCCTAGCTGCTGCTGCCCTCTCTCCTCTCAGTAGGTCCTAGCTGCTGCCCTCTCTCCTCTCAGTAGGTCCTAGCTGCTGCCCTCTCTCCTCTCAGTAGGTCCTAGCTGCTGCTGCCCTCTCTCCTCTCAGTAGGCCCTATCTGCTGCTTCCCTCTCTCCTCTCAGTAGGTCCTAGCTGCTGCTGCCCTCTCTCCTCTCAGTAGGTCCTAGCTGCTGCCCTCTCTCCTCTCAGTAGGTCCTATCTGCTGCTGCCCTCTCTCCTCTCAGTATAATAATAATAATAATATAATAATATGCCATTTAGCAGACGCTTTTATCCAAAGCGACTTACAGTCATGCGTGCATACATGTTTGTGTATGGGTGGTCCCGGGTATCGAACCCACTACCTTGGCGTTACAAGCGCCGTGCTCTACCAGCTGAACTACAGAGGACCACAGTAGGTCCTAGCTGCTGCCCTCTCTCCTCTCAGTAGGTCCTATCTGCTGCTGCCCTCTCTCCTCTCAGTAGGTCCTAGCTAATGCCCTCTCTCCTCTCAGTAGGTCCTATCTGCTGCTTCCCTCTCTCCTCTCAGTAGGTACTAGATGCTGCTGCACTCTATCCTCTCATTAGGTCCTAGCTGCTGCCCTCTCTCCTCTCAGTAGGTTCTATCTGCTACTGCCCTCTCTCCTCTCAGTAGGTCCTAGCTGCTGCCCTCTCAGTAGGGCCTATCTGCAGCCCTCTCTCCTCTCAGTAGGCCCTAGCTGCTGCTGCTGCCCTCTCTCCTCTCAGTAGGTCCTATCTGCTGCTGCCCTCTCAGTAGGTCCTAGCTGCTGCCCTCTCTCCTTTCAGTAGGTCCTATCTGCTGCTGCCCTCTCAGTAGGTCCTAGCTGCTGCCCTCTCTCCTCTCAGTAGGTCCTATCTGCTGCTGCCCTCTCTCCTCTCAGTAGGTCCTAGCTGCTGCTCTCTCTCCTTTCAGTAGGTCCTATCTGCTGCTGCCCTCTCTCCTCTCAGTAGGTCCTAGCTGCTGCCCTCTCTCCTCTCAGTAGGTCCTATCTGCTGCTGCCCTCTATCCTATCAGTAGGTCCTAGCTGCTGCTCTCTCTCCTCTCAGTAAGACCTATCTGCTGCTGCCCTCTCTCCTCTCAGTAGGTCCTATCTGCTGCTGCCCTCTCTCCTCTCAGTAGGTCCTAGCTGCTGCCCTCTCTCCTCTCAGTAGGTCCTAGCTGCTGCCCTCTCTCCTCTCGTTAGGTCCTAGCTGCTGCCCTCTCTCCTCTCAGTAGGGCCTATCTGCTGCTGCCCTCTCTCCTCTCAGTAGGCCCTATCTGCTGCTTCCCTCTATCCTCTCAGTAGGTTCTTTCTGCTGCTGCCCTCTCTCCTCTCAGTAGGTCCTAGCTGCTGCCCTCTCTCCTCTCAGTAGGTACTAGATGATGCTGCACTCTCTCCTCTCATTAGGTCCTAGCTGCTGCCCTCTCTCCTCTCAGTAGGTCCTAGCTGCTGCAGCTGCCCTCTCTCCTCTCAGTAGGTCCTAGCTGCTGCCCTCTCAGTAGGTCCTATCTGCTTCCCTCTCTCCTCTCAGTAGGCCCTAGCTGCTGCCCTCTCAGTAGGTCCTAGCTGCTGCCCTCTCAGTAGGTCCTAGCTGCTGCCCTCTCTCCTCTCAGTAGGTCCTAGCTGCTGCTGCCCTCTCTCCTCTCAGTAGGTCCTAGCTGCTGCTGCCCTCTCTCCTCTCAGTAGGTCCTAGCTTCCCTCTCTCCTCTCAGTAGGTCCTAGCTGCTGCCCTCTCTCCTCTCAGTAGGTCCCATCTGCTGCTGCCCTCTCTCGTTGAATTTTAGTCATTTAGCAGACGCTCTTATCCAGAGCGACTTACAGTTAGTGAGTGCATATATTATTGTTTTTATTTTTCATACTGGCCCCCCATGGGAATTGAACTCACAACCCTGGCGTTGCAAACGCCATGCTCTACCAACTTAGCTACATTTTTTTACATTTACATTTTAGTCATTTAGCAGACGCTCTTATCCAGAGCGACTTACAGTTAGTGAATGCATACATTTTTTCCTACCCCCTGTGGGAATCGAACCCACAACCCTGGTGTTACAAACGCCATGCTCTATCAACTGAGCTACATCCCTGCCGGACATTCCCTCCCCTACCCTGGACGACGCTGGGCCAATTGCGCGCCACCCCATGGGTCTCCCGGTTGCGCCAGCTACGACAGAGCCTGGATTCGAACCAGGATCTCTAGTGGCACAGCTAGCACTGCGCTGCAGTGCCTTAGACCACTGCGCCACTCGGGAGTACATCCCTGCTGGCCATTCCCTCCCCTACCCTGGACGACACTGGGCCAATTGTGCACCTCCCCATGGGTCTCCCGGTCGCGGCCGGCTACAACAGACCCAGGACTCGAACAAGGATCTTTAGTGGCACAGCTAGCACTGCGGTGCAGTGCCTTAGACCACTGCGCCACTCGGGAAGTCAGAAAACACTTAATTGAAGAATCCCATCCATAGTTCCCACCCTTTTGACCAGTCACCTACGAAGGGGCGTAGACTTCGGCTACCAAACTTCGACTTGCTTAAAGAAAACATTTTGTTTGCGTGAACAGCCCCCCAAAAACCAGACAAACGACTGGGAGGCATGCGCCAGGCTTAATACAGCTCCTAGAGGCCTCCCGAGTGGCGCAGTGGTCTAAGGCACTGCATCGCAGTGCTAGAGATGTCACTACAGATCTGGGTTCGATCCCGGGCTGTGTTGCAGCCAGCTGTGACCGGAAGACCCATGAGGTGGCGCAGCGTCGTCCGGGTTAGGGGAAGGTTTGGCCGGCTGGGATGTCCTTGTCCCAACGTGCTCTAGCCACTCCTTGTGGCGGGCCGGGTGCGTGCACGCTGATTTCGGTCACCAGCTGTACGGTGTTTACTCTGACACATTGGTGCAGCTGGCTTCCGGGTTAAGCCATAGTGTGTCAAGAAGGAGTTGCAGTGATGGGACAATACTGTAACTACCAATTGGGGAGAAAAAGGGGAAAAAAGTACCCCCCAAAAATAGAAAATGCAGCTCCTAGATACAAGTTTGCGTCTCAAATGGCGCCCTGTTTCCAATGTAGTGTACTAATTAGAGCCCTTTGCTCTATATTGGGAAAGCACAATATAGGGAAATGGTTGCCATTTGGGACACAGACTCACACTAATGGAGAGGCCACTCCTGTCAATGAAGCAAGCTGGAACTGAAGATGGTTGGAGAGAAAGCCTTCTCTTTTCTTCGGTTCAGCCTGAGACTGGTGGTCATCTCTCCTCTCCTCCTCTCCTTCACCTCTCTTTCTCTCTTCTCCTCTTCTCCTCAAACAGGTGGACTGGAGTGGACTGGAACGAGCTGGAGTAGGATGGAATGAGCTGGAGTAGGCACAAGTGGGCTGGAGTGGCTCACATAGTTTTTGTGTATAGATGTGTATAGGAAGCATATGACTGGCAATCGGGAAAGTTCTATTCACACTGGAGACTGATGTAGTGGTCTCTCAATTCAATTCAATTTCAATTTAAGGGCTTTATTGGCATGGGAAACGTGTGTTAACATTGCCAAAGCAAGTGAAGTAGATAGTAAACAAAAGTGAAATAAACAATAAATATTAACAGTAAACATTACACTCAGAAGTTTCAAAAGAATAAAGACATTTCAAATGTCATACTATGTATATATACAGTGTTGTAACAATGTGCAAATAGTTAAAGTACAAATGGGAAAATAAATAAACATAAATATGGGTTGTATTTACAATGGTGTTTGTTCTTCACTGGTTGCCCTTTTCTTGTGGCAACAGGTCACAAATATTGCAGCTGTGATGGCACACTGTGGTTTTTCACCCAGTAGATAAGGGAGTTTATCAAAATTGGGTTTGTTTTTTAATTCTTTGTGGATCGCTGTAATCTGAGGGAAATATGTGTCTCTAATATGGTCATACATTTGGCAGGAGGTTAGGAAGTGCAGCTCAGTTTCCACCTCATTTTGTGGGCAGTGTGCACATAGCCTGTCTTCTCTTGAGAGCCAGGTCTGCCTACGGCGGCCTTTCTCAATAGCAAGGCTATGCTCACTGAGTCTGTACATAGTCAAAGCTTTCCTTAAGTTTGGGTCAGTCACAGTGGTCAGGTATTCTGCCACTGTGTACTCTCTGTTTAGGGCCAAATAGCATTCTAGTTTGCTCTGTTTATTTGTTTGTTCTTTCCAATGTGTCAAGTAATTCTCTTTTTGTTTTCTCATGATTTGGTTGGGTCTAATTGTGTTGTTGTTGTTGTTGTTGTTGTTGTTGTTGTCCTGGGGCTGTGTGGGGTCTGTTTGTGTTTTTGAACAGAGCCCCAGGACAAGCTTACTTAGGGGACTCTTCTCCAAGTTCATCTCTCTGTAGGTGATGGCTTTGTTATGGAAGGTTTGGGAATCACTTCCTTTTAAGTGGTTATAGAATTTAACGGCTCTATTCTGGATTTTGATAATTAGCGGGTATTGGCCTAATTCTGCTCTGCATGCATTATTTGGTGTTTTACGTTGTACACGGAGGATGTTTTTGTAGAATTCTGCATGCAGAGTCTCAATTTGGTGTTTGTCCCATTTTGTGAATTCTTGGTTGGTGAGCGGACCCCAGACCTCACAACCATAAAGGGCAATGGGTTCTATAACTGATTCAAGTATTTTTAGCCAGATCCTAATTGGTATGTCAAATTTTATGTTCCTTTTGATGGCATAGAAGGCCCTTCTTGCCTTGTCTCTCAGATCGTTCACAGCTTTGTGGAAGTTACCTGTGGCACTGATGTTTAGGCCGAGGTATGTATAGTTTTTGTGTGCTCTAGGGCAACGGTGTCTAGATGGAATTTGTTTTTGTGGTCCTGGCAACTGGACCTTTTTTGGAACACCATTATTTTTGTCTTACTGAGATTTACTGTCAGGGCCCAGGTCTGACAGAATCTGTGCAGAAGATCTAGGTGCTGCTGTAGGCCCTCCTTGGTTGGTGACAGAAGCACCAGATCATCAGCAAACAGAAGACATTTGACTTCAGATTCTAGTAGGGTGAGGCCGGGTGCTGCAGACTGTTCTAGTGCCCTAGCCAATTCATTGATATATATGTTGAAGAGGGTGGGGCTTAAACTGCATCCCTGTCTCACTCCACGGCCCTGTGGAAAGAAATGTGTGTGTTTTTTGCCAATTTTAACCGCACACTTGTTGTTTGTGTACATGGATTTTATAATGTCGTATGTTTTTCCCCCAACCCCACTTTCCATCAATTTGTATAGCAGACCCTCATGCCAAATTGAGTCAAAAGCTTTTTTGAAATCAACAAAGCATGAGAAGACTGTTTTGGTTTGTTTGTTTGTCAATTAGGGTGTGCAGGGTGAATACGTGGTCTGTCGTACGGGAATTTGGTAAAAAGCCAATTTGACATTTGCTCAGTACATTGTTTTCACTGAGGAAATGAACTAGTCTGCTGTTAATGATAATGCAGAGGATTTTCCCAAGGTTGCTGTTGACGCATATCCCACGGTAGTTATTGGGGTCAAATTTGTCTCCACTTCTGTGGATTGGGGTGATCAGTCCTTGGTTCCAAATATTGGGGAAGATGCCAGAGCTAAGGATGATGTTAAAGAGTTTAAGTATAGCTAATTGAAATGTGTGGTCTGTATATTTTATCATTTCATTGAGGATACCATCAACACCACAGGACTTTTGGGTTGGAGGGTTTGTATTTTGTCCTATAGTTCATTCAATGTAATTGGAGAATCCAGTGGGTTCTGGTAGTCTTTAATAGTTGATTCTAAGATTTGTATTTGATCATGTATATTTTTTTGCTGTTTGTTCTCTGTTATAGGGCCAAAAAGGTTGGAGAAGTGGTTTACCCATACATCTCCATTTTGGATAGATAGCTCTTCGTGTTGTTGTTTGTTTAGTGTTTTCCAATTTTCCCAGAAGTGGTTAGAGTCTATGGATTCTTCAATTACATTGAGCTGATTTCTGACATGCTGTTCCTTCTTTTTCCGTAGTGTATTTCTGTATTGTTTTAGTGATTCACCATAGTGTATTCACATTGGAGAATGGTGTAGTGGTCTCTCTCTTCTTTCTCTCTGCCTCTCCACCTCTTCTCTAATCCTTTCACATTGAATAGAGAGACTTGGCTGGGGTGGAGTGACACACAGTGTGTTGCATATGACTTTGTTTTGACTGGCTTCTCCTCATCTCCACTATACAGTAATGCGGGAGACAGGGTTGGAGTGGCTCATATTGTCTTGCTGGAGTGGGTTTGCTTAGGGAGCATATAATGAGAGTCTTGAGTGATGTTAAGCAATGTAGTCACCTCTCTTCTCCCCTGACACAAGGGGGGAGACTTGGCTTGATTGGATATTGTTTTGAATGGCATTTGCTTTGGGAGAATATTAAAGTCAAGAGTGACATTTTGCTATGCGGTGGCCTCCAATCTACACACACAAGAGGGAGAGTTGGCTTGGAGTGGCTCATATTGTTTTGCCTGAGTTGGTTTGTATAGGGAGGATATGATGGTCAGACTGGAGATGGTTAGAGTGAATTCACACTGGAAAGTCTATGATGGTGTAGTGGACCCTTTTTCTCTCCTCCTCTCCTACTCTCCACCTCTCCTCCTCTCCTCCTCCTCGCCTCCTCTCCTCCTCTCCTCCTCTCCTCCTCTCCTCCTCTCCTCCTCTCCTTCTCTGCTCTTCCTCTTCTCCTTCTCTAGTCCTTTCGTCCTCTCCTCCTCTCCCCCTCTCCTCCTCTCCTCCTTCTCTCAACCTCTCCGCCTCTCCACCTCTCCACCTCTCCACTTCTCATCCTCTCCTCCTCTTCACCTCTCCTCTCCACCTCTCCTCCTCTCCTCTTCTCCTCCTCTCCTCCTCTCCTCTTCTCCTTCTCTAGTCCTATCGTCCTCTCGTCCTCTCCTTGTCCTCTCCTCCTCCTCTCGTCCTCTCCTCGTCTTCTCGTCCTCTCCTCCTCTCCACCTGTCGGCCTCTCATCCTCTCATCCTCTCTTTCTCTTATCCTCTATTTTGCTGCTCCTCACCTCCTCTCCTCCTCTCATCTCCTTCTCTCAACCTCTCCTCCTCTCCACCTCTCCACCTCTCCTCTCCTCCTCCTCTTCTCCTTCTCTAGTCCTTTTGTCCTCTGCTCCTCTCCTCCTCTCCTCCTCTCCACCTCTCCTCCACTCTTTTTCTCCTCCTCTCCTCTCCTCCTCTCCTCCTCTCCTCCTCTCCACCTCTCCTCCACTCTTTTTCTCCTCCTCTCCTCTCCTCCTCTTCTCCTCTCCTCCTCTCCTCCTCTCCACCTCTCCACCTCTCCTCCTTCTCTAAACCTCTCCACCTCTCCACCTCTCCACTTCTCTGCCTCTCCTCTTCTTCACCTCCCCTCTTCTCCTCTACTCCTCTTCTCCACCTCTCCACCTCTCCTCCTCTCATCCTCTCCTCCTCTCCACTTCTCCTACTCCCCTCCTCTCCTCCTCTCTTCCTCCTCTCTTCCTCTCTTCCTCTCCTCCTCTCCTCCTCTCCTCCTCTCCTCCTCTCCTCCAATCTTCCTCCTCTCCTCCTCTCCTCCTCTCCTCCTCTCCACCTCTTCTCCTTTCCACCTCTCCTCCTCTCCTTCTTTCCTCCTCCCCTCCTCTCCTCCTCTCCTCCTCTCCTCCTCTCCATCTCTCCACCTCTCATCTTCTCATCCTCTCCTCCTCTCCACCTCTCCACCTCTCCTCCTCTCCTCCTCTCCTCCTCTCCTCCTCTCCTCCAATCTTCCTCCTCTCCTCCTCTCCTCCTCTCCACCTCTCCTCCTTTCCACCTCTCCTCCTCTCCTTCTCTCCTCCTCTCCTCTTCTCATCCTCTCCTCCTCTCCACCTCTCCTCCTCTCCTCCTCTCCCCCTCTCTATCTTTCGCTGCTCCTCTCATCCTCTCACCCTCTCCTCCTCTCGCCCTCTCCTCTCCACCTCTCCACTTCTCATCCTCTCCTCCTCTTCACCTCCCCTCTCCACCTCTCCACCTCTCCTCCTCTCCACCTCTCCTCCTTTCATCCTTTCCTCCTTTCCTCCTTTCCTCCTTTCCTCCTCTCCTCCTCTCCACCTCTCCTCCTCCCCTCCTCTCCTCCTTTCCACCTCACCTCTTCTCCTTCTCTAGTCCAAACGTCCTCTCGCCCTCTCCTCTCCACCTCTCCACTTCTCATCCTCTCCTCCTCTTCACCTCCCCTCTCCACCTCTCCTCCTCTCCTCTTCTTCTCCTCTCCTCCTCTCCTCTTCTCCTTCTCTAGTCCTATCGTCCTCTCGTCCTCTCCTTGTCCTCTCCTCCTCCTCTCGTCCTCTCCTCGTCTTCTCGTCCTCTCCTCCTCTCCACCTGTCGGCCTCTCATCCTCTCATCCTCTCTTTCTCTTATCCTCTATTTTGCTGCTCCTCACCTCCTCTCCTTCTCTCATCTCCTTCTCTCAACCTCTCCTCCTCTCCACCTCTCCACCTCTCCTCTCCTCCTCCTCTTCTCCTTCTCTAGTCCTTTCGTCCTCTGCTCCTCCCCTCCTCTCCTCCTCTCCACCTCTCCTCCACTCTTTTTCTCCTCCTCTCCTCTCCTCCTCTTCTCCTCTCCTCCTCTCCTCCTCTCCACCTCTCCACCTCTCCTCCTTCTCTCAACCTCTCCACCTCTCCACCTCTCCACTTCTCTGCCTCTCCTCTTCTTCACCTTCCCTCTTCTCCTCTACTCCTCTTCTCCACCTCTCCACCTCTCCTCCTCTCATCCTCTCCTCCTCTCCACTTCTCCTACTCTCCTCCTCTCCTCCTCTCTTCCTCCTCTCTTCCTCTCTTCCTCTCCTCCTCTCCTCCTCTCCTCCTCTCCTCCTCTCCTCCTCTCCTCCAATCTTCCTCCTCTCCTCCTCTCCTCCTCTCCACCTCTCCTCCTTTCCACCTCTCCTCCTCTCCTTCTCTCCTCTCCTCCCCTCCTCTCCTCCTCTCCTCCTCTCCACCTCTCCACCTCTCCTCTTCTCATCCTCTCCTCCTCTCCACCTCTCCACCTATCCACCTCTCCTCCTCTCCTCCTCTCCTCCTCTCCTCCTCTCCTCCTCTCCTCCAATCTTCCTCCTCTCCTCCTCTCCTCCTCTCCACCTCTCCTCCTTTCCACCTCTCCTCCTCTCCTTCTCTCCTCCTCTCCTCTTCTCATCCTCTCCTCCTCTCCACCTCTCCTCCTCTCCTCCTCTCCTCCTCTCCTCCTCTCCTCCTCTCCTCCTCTCCTCCTCTCCCCCGCTCTATCTTTCGCTGCTCCTCTCATCCTCTTGCCCTCTCCTCCTCTCACCCTCTCCTCTCCACCTCTCCACTTCTCATCCTCTCCTCCTCTTCACCTCCCCTCTCCACCTCTCCACCTCTCCACCTCTCCTCCTCTCCACCTCTCCTCCTTTCCTCCTTTCCTCCTTTCCTCCTTTCCTCCTTTCCTCCTCTCCTCCTCTCCACCTCTCCTCCTCCCCTCCTCTCCTCCTTTCCACCTCACCTCCCCTTTTCTCCTCTCCTCCTCTTCTCCACCTCTCCACCTCTCCTCCATTCCTCATCTCCTCCTTTCCTCCTCTCCTCCTCTCCACCTCTCCTCCTCTCCTCCTCTCCTCCTCTCCACCTCTCCTCCTCTCCTCCTCTCCTCCTCTCCACTTCTCATCCTCTTCTCCTCTTCACCTCCCCTCTCCACCTCTCATCCTCTCCTCTTCTCCTACTCTCCTCCTTCTCTAGTCCTTTCATCCTCTCCTCCTCTCCACCTCTCCTCCCCTCTTTTTCTCCTCCTCTCCTCTCCTCCTCTCCTCCTCTCCTCCTCTCCTCCTCTCCTCCTCTCCTCCTCTTCACCTCCCCTCTTCTCCTCTCCTCCTCTTCTCCACCTCTCCACCTCTCCACCTCGCCTCCTCTCCTCCTCTCCTCCTCTCCTCCACTCCTCCTCTCCTCCTCTCTTCCTCTCCTCCTTTCCTCTTCTCCTCCTCTCCTCCTCTCCACCTCTCCTCCACTCTTTTTCTCCTCCTCTCCTCTCCTCCTCTCCTCCTCTCCTCCTCTCCTCCTCTTCACCCCCCCTCTTCTCCTCTCCTCCTCTTCTCCACCTCTCCACCTCTCCTCCTCTCCTCCTCTCCACTTCTCCTACACTCCTCCTTTCCTCCTCTCCTCCTCTCTTCCTCCTCTCCTCCTCTCTTCCTCCTCTCCTCCTCTCCTCCTCTCCTCCTCTCCTCCTCTCGTCTTCTCATCACACATTGAATAGAGAGACTTGGCTGGAGTGGCTGTGGCTCATACATTGTCTTGCTTGAAGGACTTTGAATAGGGAGCATACTGTCATGGATGAAGTGCTTTACTAGAATCTACATGGACTCATCACATAACATGTAGTCTCTTGTGACAGAGAAATTAGTAGCTGGCCGGCGTTCACTCAAGGTTTGGTTCTAGTTGCTGAGATTTCATGCCATGCTATCAATGCAGTGTGGCGGATTGGTTTCTTGCAAGACAGGTATATCAAGCAAGGCATAGGTGTTAGCATACGGTTGTATTGCCAGCTGGCTGAGCAGTCTAGGGAATCAGGGAATCAGAGCATTGATAGCCTCCTCATGGATTTGAAAGGAATGGACTGGTGTGGAAGACATGGTGGAAACTCCATCCAGCCCATGCCTACACCAGTCCACTGAGGGAGAATGAACAAGTGCACACTTCAGGGAGTAGGGTAGATCATTGTTAAGCAGCCCAGGTCTACAGAGTCTGAGTTGTACTTCTCATCATCTGGCAGGGGGATGGATGAACAGGATTAAGTGACTAACCATTCATATTGCATCTCTGACAGCATTTCTCAGAGGGGAGAGGCAACAGAATGTGAGAGAAGACAAGAGCTTGTATTAGAATGTTGCTCCTCTCTTAAATGTTCCGCATTAGAATGTTGCTCCCCTGTTGAGTGTTCCGCAGTAGAATGTTGCTCCCCTGTTGAGTGTTCCGCAGTAGAATGTTGCTCCTCTCCTGACATACTGAGTAGCTTTTGTCTCACCAAACTCATTGTTGAGTTGCATCTCCCCACTTTCCTTGTGAATGAACCAAGTCTCTCTCTCCCTTCACAGGAACACATTGGGGATATTTGGACGCAGAAGATAAAGGCTCTTAAGCCGTGTCTCAGTTGTAAACATCACGCTCGTTGAATGTTTGTGTGTTACTCACTCTTCACCACTGGTTCTCAACTCACACTTTACAAGCATTTCGCTACACCCGCAATAACATCTGCTAAATATGTGTATGTGACCAATACAATTTCATTTGATTTTATGCCTGGGGTACCTGGCCTATCCACAGGGGATACCTGGCCTATCTACAGATTAGTTATTCTGACTGCGGTAGTTATATTTTTCCACCACCACCAGCTGTGTGTGAGTGTTGGGTGTGTGACCTATTTTTGTCTGCTGTAGCAGTGTGAGGTCAGTAGCATCTGTTCATTGTCAGTTTTCAGTGTTGCTTTCCACAGCTCACCAGAGACACAGGCTGCGTCCCAAACGCTACCCCTATTCCCTTTCTAGTGCACTACTTTTGACAAGGGCACAAAGGGGGAATAGGGTGTCATTTGGGACACAGGAAGTGACATGGTCTGATAGCCGGTCAATCACAATGTGGGAATGCTACGGTTAATTTGCATCAGGGCTTTAACAATAACAAGGCAATAACACATATAGTGCCTTCAGAAAGTATTCACACCACTTGACTTATTCCACATTTTGTTGTGTTACAGCCTGAATTCAAAATTGATTAAATGGATTAATTTTCTTACCCATCTGCACACAATACCCCATAATGACAAAGTAAAAACATGTTTTTAGACAGTCTTTCCACAGATTTTCAATGGGATTCAAGTCTGGGCTTTGGCTGGGCCACTCAAGGACTTTCACATTGTTGTTCTGGCTGTATGCGTGGGGTCATTGTCCTGTTGGAACGTATATCTTCGCCCCCAGACTAAGGTCATTTGCTCTCTGAAGCAGGTTCTCCTCAAGGATTTGCCTGTATTTGGCTCCATTCATTGTTCCTTCTATCCTTACCAGTCTCCCAGTCCCTGCAGCTGAAAAGCATCCCCATAGCATGATGCTTGCCACCTACATGTTTCAAGGTAGGGGTGGTGTTGGTTTCCTCCAGACATAGCGCTTTGCATTCAGGCCAAATAATTCAATTTTTGTCATCAGACCACAGAATCTTTTGCCAAATGCACTAACTCTGTCAGAGTGGTCATTGGGTTCTTGGTCACCTTCCTGACCAAGGTCCTTCTTGCCCGGTTGCTCAGTTTGGTTGGATGGCCAGCTCTAGACAGTGACTGGGTAGTTCCATATTTGTTCAATTTCCCAATGATGAAGACCACTGTGCTTCCCCAGATATTTTTTTACCCTTCCCCAGATATATTCCTCATCACAATTATGTCTCCGACATCCATGGACAGTTCCTTGGACTTCATGGTTTAGTTTCTGCTCTGACATACAGTGTCAACTGTGGGACCTTATATAGACAGGTGTGTTTCTTTATAAATCATGTCCAAACAATTGAATTGGCCACAGGTGGACTAGAATCAAGGCCTGGACATTACTCCTGCTTGGAATGGAGAGAGGGGTATTACATGGGTCAAGTGTTCCGTTAACTGAGAAGAAGGCACTACATTTCCCTCAGTGACAAACATCAGTGACACCTCTTCCCATCCTCCCATAGGGCCACATATAACCCAGGTTCAGAGACAGGGGGGAGGGAAACAACTTTGATAGGCTATCTGGACAGGGGAGGAACCTCCTTCGGTGTAGGCTATCTATCTTTTATGTAAATGTTTTGGTAAGCTAGTGGAGCTGGGTGGGCTACTTATCTTCAGTGTTCTGTCGTCCATTGTTAGAAATTAGCTCAGGAAGGGAAGTGTCTCTTTGTTATCTGTCGCTAACCCCTGATTGGATAATCTACTCCTTTTCCAACCTAATCAATGTGAAGGCGTCTGGCAGCAGATTCTGCCTTATTGGTGATGGGATGGAAACCCTTTATGGCATTAAGACGCTTTGCATATTCACACTGTGAAATGATGATTGCATTTCTAACACATTTAACCCCCAGGAAACAAATCTCTCTCTCTCTCTCTTTTTTCTTTATTTATCTATTTCTCTCTCTATCTCTCTCTATCAATTCAATTTCAATTTCAATTTTCAATTTAAGGGCTTTATTGGCATGGGAAACGTATATTAACATTGCCAAAGCAAGTGAAGTAGATAGTAAACAAAAGTGAAATAAACAATAAATATTAACAGTAAACATTACACTGAGAAGTTCCAAAAGAATAAAGACATTTCAAATGTCATATTATGTATATATACAGTGTTGTAACAATGTGCAAATAGTTAAAGTACAAATGGGAAAATAATGAAACATAAATATGGGTTGTGTCACGATCGTTGACAAATGATGAAGCGGACCAATGCGCAGCGTTGAAGGTGAACATATTTATATTTATTTAATGATCACACGATCAAAACAACAAACGAAAAACGTGACGTCTATGGTTTAAACACAAACCAACACGAACAAGAAACCACAAACACAAAGTGAAAGACAGACAGTTAAATATGGCTCCCAATCAGAGACAACCAGCTGACACTCGTTGCCTCTGATTGGGAGTCACTCAGGCCAACATAGAAATACAAACATAGAATTACACACCCTGGCTCAACATAACAGTGTCCCCAGAGCCAGGGCGTGACAGTACCCCCTAAAGGCGCGGACTCCGACCGCGCCAACTAAATACCACCGGGAGGGACTGGGTGGGCACTCCGCCTTGGCGGCGGATCCGGCCCGGGCCTGATCCCCACTCCTCTCCAACCCCCAAAGTACCCCTGGTCCGGTCTGGCCCCGCTGGCCGGAGCTGGACTGCACACTGATGGAGCGGATTGCTCTAGCTCCGGCGTAACGCATCTGACCGGTGCCGGACCAGGCACCAGTGGAACAGGCACGGGCCGTGCC
Source organism: Coregonus clupeaformis (assembly GCF_020615455.1). NCBI lineage: Eukaryota > Metazoa > Chordata > Actinopteri > Salmoniformes > Salmonidae > Coregonus > Coregonus clupeaformis. The sequence continues at coordinate 4,296,619 of NC_059203.1, forward strand.
GGACCGACGACGCACACCACTGGCTTGGTGTGGGGAACAGGCACGGGCCGTGCTGGACTGACGACGCACACCACTGGCTTGGTGTGGGGAGCAGGAGCGGGCCGGACAGGGCTGACGAAACGCACCACAGACTTGGTGCGGGGAGCAGGAACGGGCCGGACAGGGCTGACGAAACGCACCACAGACTTGGTGCGGGGAGCAGGAACAGACCGGACCGTACTGGGGACACACACCACTGGCCCTACACCGGGATCTGGAACGGGCCGGACCGGACTGGTAACACACCCCAGTACCTCTCGCCGTGCCTCTCCACCTTCCATCCCCTCTTCGACCAGTGGCCCCCGTAACCTGGCGGCCTCCTCTGCCAACCCGCTGGACCGCTCTATCGCGGCCTCCTGCTGCCCCGACGTCGTGAGCCCCCCCCCTAAAAAATTTCTGGGGTTCTCTCCTCCCCGTGGGCCAGGCCTCTATCGTTCTCGCCCAACTCTCGCTCCTCTGTCTCCAACTCCCGCTATTCAGCTCCTCAATGGGCTTGACCCAGTCGAAGCTCTTCCTCAACTGTTCCCAAGTCCATCCACTCTGCTCTTTACAAGGCTGGACCCAGTCGAGGTTGCCACGGAGATCTGCAAGCGATTCCCCAGGCAATGGCTCCTGGACACGCTGCTTGGTCCAGTTTTGGTGGTTTCTTCTGTCACGATCGTTGACAAATGATGAAGCGGACCAATGCGCAGCGTTGAAGGTGAACATATTTATATTTATTTAATGATCACACGATCAAAACAACAAACGAAAAACGTGACGTCTATGGTTTAAACACAAACCAACACGAACAAGAAACCACAAACACAAAGTGAAAGACAGACAGTTAAATATGGCTCCCAATCAGAGACAACCAGCTGACACTCGTTGCCTCTGATTGGGAGTCACTCAGGCCAACATAGAAATACAAACATAGAATTACACACCCTGGCTCAACATAACAGTGTCCCCAGAGCCAGGGCGTGACAGGTTGTATTTACAATGGTGTTTGTTCTTCACTGGTTGCCCTTTTCTTGTGGCAACATGTCACAAATCTTGCTGCTGTGATGACACACTGTGGTATTTCACCCAGTAGATAAGGGAGTTTATCAAAATTGGGTTTGTTTTTGAATTCTTTGTGGATCTCTGTAATCTGAGGGAAATATGTGTCTCTAATATGGTCATACATTTGGCAGGAGGTTAGGAAGTGCAGCTCAGTTTCCACCTTTTTTTGTGGGCAGTGTGCACATAGCCTGTCTTCTCTTGAGAGTCAGTTCTTCCTACGGCGGCATTTCTCAATAGCAAGGCTATGCTCACTGAGTCAGTACATAGTCAAAGCTTTCCTTAAGTTTGGATCAGTCACAGTGGTCAGGTATTCTGCCACTGTGTACTCTCTGTTTAGGGCCAAATATCATTCTAGTTTGCTCTGTTTCATTGTTAATTCTTTCCAACGTGTCAAATAATTCTCTTTTGTTTTCTCATGATTTGGTTGGGTCTAATTGTGTTGTTGTTGTTGTCCTGGGGCTCTGTGGGGTCTGTTTGTGTTTGTGAACAGAACCGCAGGGCCAGCTTACTTAGGGGACTCTCTCCAAGTTCATCTCTCTGTAGGTGATGGCTTTGTTATGAAAGGTTTGGGAATCGCATCCTTTTAAATGGTTATAGATTTTAACGGCTCTTTTCTGGATTTAGAAAATTAGCGGGTATCGGCCTAATTCTGCTCTGCATGCATTATTTGGTGTTTTCCATTGTACACGGAGGATATATTTGCAGAATCTCAATTTGGTGTTTGTCCCATTTTGTGAATTCTTGGTTGGTGAGCGGACCCCAGACCTTGCAACCATAACGGGCAATGGGTTCTATAACTGATTCAAGTATTTTTAGCCAGATCCTAATTGGAATGTCAAATTTTATATTTATTTTGATGGCATAGAAGGCCCTTTTTGCCTTGTCTCTCAGATCATTCACAGCTTTGTGGAAGTTACCTGTGGTGCTGATGTTTAGGCCGAGGTATGCATAGGTTTTTGTGTTTGCTCTAGGGCAACGGTGTCTAGATGGAATTTGTATTTGTGGTCCTGGCAACTGGACCTTTTTTGGAACACCATTATTTTTGTCTTACTGAGCTTTACTGTCAGGGCCCAGGTCTGACATAATCTGTGCAGAAGATCTAGGTGCTGCTGTAGGCCCTCCTTGGTTGGTGACAGAAGCACCAGATCATCAGCAAACAGTAGACATTTGACTTCAGATTCTAGTAGGGTGAAGCTGGGTGCTGCAGACAGTTCTAGTGCCCTCACCAATTCGTTGATATATATGTTGAAGAACGTGGGGCTTAAACTGCATCCCTGTCTCACCCCACGGCCCTGTGGAAAGAAATGTGTATGTTCTTTGCAAATTTTAACCGCACGCTTGTTGTTTGTGTACATGGATTTCATAATGTTGTATGTTTTTCCCCCTTCCCCACTTTCCATCAATTTGTAGAGCAGACCCTCATGCCAAATTGAGTCAAAAGCTTTTTTGAAATCAACAAAACATGAGAAGACTTTGCCTTTGTTTTGGTTTGTTTTTTTGTCAATTAGGGTGTGCAGGGTGAATATGTGATATGTTGTACCGTATTTTGGTAAAAAGCCAATTTGACATTTGCTCAGTACATTGTTTTCACTGAGGAAATGAACTAGTCTGCTGTTAATGATAATGCAGAGGATTTTCCCAAGGTTGCTGTTGACGCATATCCCACGGTAGTTATTGGGTCAAATTTGTCTAAATTTTTGTGGATTGGGGTGATCAGTCCTTGGTTCAAATATTGGGGAAGATGCCAGAGCTAAGGATGATGTTAAAGAGTTTAAGTTTAGCCAATTGGAATTACTGGTCTATATATTTTATCATTTAATTGAGGATACCATCAACACCACAGGCCTTTTTGGGTTGAAGGGTTTTTATTTTGTCCTGTAGTTCATTCAATGTAATTGGAGAATCCAGTCGGTTCTGGTAGTCTTTAATAGTTTATTCTAAGATTTGCATTTGATCATGTATATATTTTTTGCTGTTTTTCTTTGTTACAGGGCCAAAAGGATTGGAGAAGTGGTTTACCCATACATCTCCATTTTGGATAGATAGCTCTTCGTGTTGTTGTTTGTTTAGTGTTTTCCAATTTTCCCAGAAGTGGTTAGAGTCTATGGATTCTTCAATTACATTGAGCGGATTTCTGACATGCTGTTCCTTCTTTTTCCGTAGTGTATTTCTGTATTGTTTTTGTGATTCACCATAGTGAAGACGTAGACTCAGGTTTTCTGGGTCTCTATGTTTTTGGTTGGAAAGTTTTCTCAATATCTTTCTTAGGTTTTTGCATTCTTCATCAAACCATTTGTCACTGTTGTTACTTTTCTTTTGGTTTTCTGTTAGAGATTTTTAGATTTGATAGGGAAGCTGAGAGGTCAAACATACTGTTTAGGTTTTCTACTGCCAAGTTTACACTTTCATTATTACAGTGGAACGTTTTGTCCAGGAAGTTGTCTAAAAGGGATTGAATTTGTTGTTGCCTAATTGTTTTTTGGTAGGTTTCGACACTACTTTCCTTCCATCTATAGCATTTCTTAATATTATTCAGTTCCTTTGGCTTTGATGCCTCATGATTTAGTTTTGCTCTGTTCAAGTAGACTGTGATTTTGCTGTGGTCTGATAGGGGTGTCAGTGGGCTGACTGTGAACGCTCTGAAAGACTCTGGGTTGAGGTCAGTGATAAAGTAGTCTACAGTACTACTGCCAAGAGATGAGCTATAGGTGTACCTACCATAGGAGTCCCCTCGAAGCCTACCATTGACTATGTACATACCCAGTGTGCGACAGAGCTGCAGGAGTTGTGACCCGTTTTTGTTGGTTATGTTGTTGTAGTTGTGCCTAGATGGGCATTTGGGAGAGGGAACGCTGTCACCTCCAGATATGTGTTTGTCCCCCTGTGTGCTGAGGGTGTCAGGTTCTTGTCCAGTTCTGGCATTTAGGTCGCCACAGACTAGTACATGTCCCTGGGTCTGGAAATGATTGATTTCCCCCTCCAGGATGGAGAAGCTGTCTTCATTAAAGTATGGGGATTCTAGTGGGGGGATATAGGTAGCACACAGGAGGACATTTTTCTCTGTTGAGATCATTTCCTTTTGAATTTCTAGCCAAATTTAAAATGTTCCTGTTTTGATTAATTTAATAGAGTGAGTTAGGTCTGCTCTATACCAAATTAGCATACCCCCTGAGTCCCTTCCCTGTTTCACACCTAGTTGTTTGGTGGATGGGACTACCATCTCTCTGTAACCTAGAGGGCAACCAGTGTGTCCGTCTCCTCTATACCATGTTTCTTGTAGGATGACAATGTCTGTATTTCCTATTTCTTGATGACCTCAGGCCTTGGATATTCCAGGATCTCTCACTTTATTTCTCTCTCTCTCATTGTCTGTCTGTCTCTCTCCCTCTGTCACTATCTCCCATCTCCCCGCTCTCTCTCTCTCTCTCTCTCTCTCACCCTCTCTCTCTCTCTCTCTCTCTCTCTCTCTCTCTCTCTCTAGCTCTCTCTCTTTCTCGCTCTCTTTTTCTCTGTCTCTCTCTTTCTATCTCTCTCCATATGCTAGCTCCAGTTGGCTACAGGAGCGTTAGTGTGCCTCCTATTCTGTGTCTCACCCCCTCTCACACTTCAATTATTCACTGTGTTCTTAATCTAAGCCTCTAAATAGTTAATCAGTCGCTGAGCTGAGAGAGCTAAGGGCTGAGGTTCCCGTGTGCAGGACACACATACACACACACTGATCAGCTCCTCTTGACCCAGTGCCCCTCCCCTCCCCTCCACTCCCCTCCCCTCCTGGGAGCTGGGGGTGAGGCTTGTGAGGGAAGATTAGAGGGGAGAGAGAGATGGAAAGAGTAAAAGAGAAAGCTAGAGAAAGAGAGAGAGAGAGAGAGAGAGAGAGAGAGAGAGAGAGAGACAGCCAGCTAGCCAGAGATGCTGGGAAACTGGTTCCTCTTTTAAATTGTTTTACCCCTTTTTCTTCCCAAATCCATGATATCTAATTGGTGCTTATGGTCTTGTCCCATCGCTGCAACTCCCATACAGACTCGGGAGAGGCGGAGGTCGAGAGCCATGCGTCCTCCAAAACACGACCCCGCCAAGCCGCACTGCTTCTTGACACACTGCTCGCTGAACCCGGAAGCCAGCCGCACCAATGTGTCAGAGGAAATACCATACAGCTGGCAACCGTAGTCAGCGTGCACGCACCCGGCCCGCCACAAGGAGTTGCTAGAGCACGATGGGACAAGGACATCCCTGTGACACAGCCTGGGATCGAACCAGGGTCTGTAGTGACGCCTCTAACATTGCATCCGCTGCGCCACTCGGGAGACCAAACTGGCTCCTCAGCCAGCTCCTCCTCTGAGACTGACATCAGATGAACAGTCAAACCAATTGGCTTTAATGTATGTAATACTAGGTTTTGACCCAGCATGTTAGGAGCGTCCAAACAGTGTTACCCCTTCTAATTTCTCCGTCAATACTCCATAGGTGAAAAATCTGTCGATGTGCCCTTGAGCAAGGCACTTAACCCTAATTGCTCCTGTAAGTCGCTCTGGATAAGAGCGTCTGCTAAATGACAAAAAATAAATATATATATTACGGAACCAAATTTGGCTGAGAACTCAATTCCCTAAATGGTCAGCAGATGGTGCTAGTTTTCTTGCTGGAAGGATGGATCGAAATTTAGCATTCTCCCGTAGGGATTCTTTAAGAAGAAATTCCACTAAGTTGTCAACAGTGACACTCAAATGACAGAGAAATATTACCTATCAGAAGTGCCATTTGAATATCCGAGAAAGGTGTAATTAAAAACTAAATTTCACTAAAAGGCTCGAGCCGGACTGCATCTGTGGGTATGGATCTGGGTACGGAGATCCGCGAGCCACCCGCGGCCCCTCATGAGCCACCCGCGGCCCCTCGTGAGCCACCCGCGGCCCCTCATAATGAGTTCAGATTTTCAGATGTGATGTCATTCTCCTGTCTTAACTACTTGACTCCAGTAGCTAGCACAAGCTAGCTTGCTACATAATGTATACAGTATATCCTGACAACATTGACGTTCAATATATTACATTTTGTTCAATTCTCAGCAATATTCACAATTGAATTCAAGCCAGAACGCTTTAACGTTTTATATTTCTGTTAGCTTAAGTTGTAGCTATAAAGCAAGCTAACTGTTAGCTTGCAATCTCCAGAGTTAAACGTACCTCCCGACTGATCAGTATACCCATCATGTTAGGGACAGATCGACATTTACAGAATGGTTACCTTGGGGGAAATGGGGGAGGGTCACGCTTTGTTCAATTTCAGTCAAGGGGAGGGTTTAGTATTATTACATTTTTTATCTGGTCCATGGGAGGGTCGTGTAATTTGTAATCGATGAATTTTCAATATTTCTCAGTGTTTTAGAATGAGTTTCTTATTAGGCTATATATTGATGTGATGCCACCACTCATCTCTGATTCTCTGCTAAGGTGCACAGTATCAATTGCGCCTATAGGCTATTTAGTGTGGTCTTAATCAAATTATCCATAGCCTTATTGGCTATAGGCTACGAAATGCATGCTGGGAGAAGCATAGAGCAAAGTTATATTTCTAAAATAGCAGCTGGGATGGTGTAAATAAAACTAGGCTGCATTACACACTGCAATGGAGCCTATTTCTTCCTATTTAAGAAATTAGGCTATAGGCTGCTATATCCATAGATTTGTCGGTCAATTCCTACACCCACCATGCACTCTTTAAATTGCCTACCTCCGTGTCAGTGAAGGGTTGTTAAGTTAAAACCAAGACTTGCATTGAGGGGTATGCCATAGGCCTTCCTTTTACTAAATCAAATGGCAAAAAGCACAGGCGTACCCCTTATTAGCTTAAAGGGGCAAATTCACCCCAGGGGGAATCTGTGCTTGTTTTCATCATGTCTGAGGCTTTTCTAGGACAGTGAGATGTGTATACTGCACATCTTTGTCATCTTAATTGGCCCAGCGTCGTCCAAGGTAGGGGAGGGAATGGCCGGCAGGGATGTAGCTCAGTTGATAGAGCATGGCGTTTGCAACGCCAGGGTTGTGGGTTCGATTCCCACGGGGGGCCAGTATAAAAAAAAATATATGTATTCACTAACTGTAAGTCGCTCTGGATAAAAGCGTCTGCTAAATGACGTAAATGTAAATGTAATCTTAAGCTTACTGGATATCTTCATAATTATTCTACGCATAACTTGGGCGGTGAGATCACTTGCAGTTGAACAGGTTTAGAGGAGGGTTAATGCACTGAACAAAAATATAAACGCAACCTCCGTACCCCTCTGCGCCCCTCCTTTCACCCTCCGTTCCCCACCTGCAGTGCTCTAATGGCCTGTGATGAGCAGGGATCACCGGGCCACACCGCCACAGCACCAGACGGCACCCCACCGTACGCCTGCAGGCTCTGCAACTCCAAATATGCCTCTCTCTGCACCGCTGCCGCTCCTGTCTGTCCCTGTCCCGACTCCCCACCTCTCGCTAGCTGCCTCCTTGGATAGACTTACATGACATCATGTCCCAAACTGAGAAGAGAGATGAGTACAGGCTCTGTTACAGCTCAACCATGACTCCTCTCTCTTCAGAAGGGCAGAGGCATCCATAAATGATTTAACTGCTACTCTTCTCTCACATACAGTATTCAAATGAGTGACAGAGTTAACTTCCTTTCCCTCTCTCTGGAAGAGATGATGCTCTCTCTTTCTCTCCCCTCTCTCTCTGTATATATATATATATATATATATAGTGACTGGTTGTATACTAAACAAAAATATAAACACAACATGTAAAGTGTTGGTCCCATGTTTCATGAGCTGAAATAAAAGTTCTCGAAAATTTCCAGATGCACAAAAAGCTTATTTCTCTGAAATGTTGTGCTCAAATTTGTTTACATCCCTTTTAGTGAGCATTTCTCCTGTGCCAAGATAATTCATCCACCTGACAGGTGTGGCATATCAAGAAACTGATTAAACAGTATGATCATTACACAGGTGCACCTTGTCGTGGGGACAATAAAAGGCCACTCTAAAATGTGCAGTTTTGTCACACAACACAATGCCACAGATGTCTTTTGTTTTGAAGGGGTGTACAATTGGCATCCTGACTGCAGGAATGTCCACCAGAGCTGTTGCCAGATAATTTAATGTTAATTTCTCTACCATAGCCGCCTACAAAGTCGTTTTAGAGAATTTGGCATTATGTCCAATCGGCCTCACAAACGAAGACCATGTGTAGCCACGCCAGCCCAGGACCTCCACATTCGACTTCTTCACCTGCGGGATAGTCTGAGACCAGCCACCCGGACAGCTGATGAAAAGCCCTTTTTTGGGGAAAGAAATATTCTGATTGACTGGACCTGGCTCCCCAGTGGGTGGGCCTATGCCTTCCCAGGCCCACCCATGACTGCATCCCTGCCCAGTCATGTGAAATCCATAGATTAGGGCCTAATGAATTTATTTCAATTGACTGATTTCCTTATATTAGCTGTAACTCAGTAAAATCGTTGAAATTGTTGCATGTTGCGTTTACATTTTTATTCAGTATAGTTGAAAAGGTAGGTAGATCAAAAGATTGATTGGATTGGATTGGATTGGATGGGATAGGAAAGGATAGCCTGAACATGTGAAAGTTGGTTTGGTGTCTCTAGCTTGAACGGTTCAAGAGTTACTATTGGTGAGTTATCTTCGGCTAATTTATGCAAATGTATACAAGGTGAGCTACAACACTTCTACATTAATGTGGATGCTACCATGATTACAGGTAGTCCTGAATTAATCGTGAATAATGATGACTGATAAAGTTACAGAGGCATAAATATCATACTCCCCCCCCAAAAATGCTAACCTCCCCTGTTGTTGTAATGGTGAGAGGTTAGCATGTCTTGGGGGTATGATATTTGTGCGTCTGTAACTTTCTCACTCATCATTATTCATGATTAATTCTGGACTATCCGTAATCACGGTAGCATCCATATCAATGTAGAAGTGTTTAGAAACATATTGCATTCTTATTTACAATAAAAGTGACTCCAAAATGACACAATACATTATTTACCATTCTATTGTGCCCTGAGACGAGTGACGGAGTGCGTGACACGGAGCCGTGCGTGTGTCTGTCTGGGGAAATGAGAGCAGAGGGTGGGGGGAGGGAGGGAGGGGAATTGAGTCCTTTTTTACAATGTAAGACTGTCGCAATCAATTGATCTATTGACCTTCTGAAAACTGCAGACAATTACCTTTGCCTGTCTATGGGAAATTCTACACATACTTTAATAGTTAGTTCAAAGCTGATTTGAGCTATGAGTGGAAATGTTGTATAATGCACCTTTAAAGGGCGACTGGCCCTAAACACTAACAGATTCCTCTGAAAACGGCCTGCGTAGCATCGATATGAGTCAGAGACATTTATTCAAAATTTACTACGGAGTGTAAATAGGGTAATTTTGGTCATGAAGTCAGTCTCGTCTAAAACTAAGTTTGGAACCTGAGTGTCACAACGAGTAAATGAAGGTTGGGTTTGAATTACAATTATGTCAACAAATCATGCCACCTTTTGCCAAACTCCATGTGCAAATCGCCCCTCCGGCCACTTCGCTTCCCTTCATTGAATGGGGCTCCGTTATTTCATCGCTCCCCAACGCAGCCGAACATGCAGTATAGAGAAGACCAGCAAGGGGGCCCTCATCAGCGTCATGCAGACATGCCCTCGCAGTGAGCATTCCTATGAACAGAACAGTCAGCCATATGTTGGTTGTATCTGGCCAGCAACCTTCACCTGTCAGTGGCAACAGCTTTCACAGGCTCCTCATTTCAACAAATACAAAATGTAACAGACTTCATTACTTTGATACATTTGATAACACATTTGTGAAACATAATTTACGTAAACTGACATTATTTGTTGCTTATTTTCTACTTCTTAGATGCATATAATGTCCAGGGTATAACCTAGCCTGGTGGAACCAGCCTGATCACTGTGTTCACCATATAATGTCCAGGGTATAACCTAGCCTGGTGGAACCAGCCTGATCACTGTGTTCCCATATAATGTCCAGGGTATAACCTAGCCTGGTGGAACCAGCCTGATCACTGTTCACCATATAATGTCCAGGGTATAACCTAGCCTGGTGGAACCAGCCTGATCACTGTGTTCCCATATAATGTCCAGGGCATAACCTAGCCTGGTGGAACCAGCCTGATCACTGTGTTCACCATATAATGTCCAGGGTATAACCTAGCCTGGTGGAACCAGCCTGATCACTGTGTTCACCATATAATGTCCAGGGTATAACCTAGCCTGGTGGAACCAGCCTGATCACTGTGTTCCCATATAATGTCCAGGGTATAACCTAGCCTGGTGGAACCAGCCTGATCACTGCGTTCACCATTCTATTACACTTCACATTTGATGATATCTGAAGTGAAATAGAAAGGTGAACACAGCATTCAGGTTTGTTCCACCATTTAAAAAAAAACAACGTTTTTATTTATTTATTTTTTACTGATAATGTAATCAGTGCTCTGTGTTGGTAGTGTTACTGTGTGACCACCCAGTGTCTTTGATGAGGGGCCATAAACTGATCTACACTGCTATGCCTATCAATGGGGCTCTGGCAACGACCTCACCTCCAGCCTCACCTCGTCTGCTCAAAAACGGTGGTCGATGGGGAGAACAGAATTAAGTACAGTGAGGGAAAAAAGTATTTGATCCCCTGCTGATTTTGAAAGTTTTCCCACTGACAAAGAAATGATCAGTCTATAATTTGAATGGTATGTTCAAACTTCAACAGTATATGTATGTTTGTCAGATATTGTCACACCCTGATATTTTCACCTGTCTTTGTGATTGTCTCCACACCCCTCCAGGTGTTTCCAAGATGGCGTAGCAGTGCGGTCGCTTTATTTCATCGTCCTGTGTAAATATCCCGTTTCTTGTTTTTTTTGTCTATTTTGTATATATCTCTTAATTTTTACTTTTCATTCTTTAACTAAATATACTTTCCTGCAACCCGCCTCACCCAACGTGGAAAGGATTCTATTATTTCTTTATAACTTTCATCAAGAACCGTAAGCTGATACTAGTGTAGCCGCAACTAAATGGCTACCTGTTATTAGTCACCGTTAGCGTCTTCCCCACTGTCCGTGGCCTACACTATCCACCAGCCAGCTCTAGCTCTAGCCTGGACAATTCGTCGGCCAGTCTGCACAGCGTGCTATCGACCCAGCGTGCTATCGACCCAGAGCTTATTGGACTTTCTGCCGGAATCACTGGACCCTAGCGCCGGATCATCACAACCAGCTAGCTAGCTGCAACCTGTTGTGGCTGATTTACCATTGCCCTATAGCAAGCACCAGTTAGCCCTGAGCTAGCCTCAGGCCCATCTCCTGGCTATCTACCTCTCTGTCAACCGGACGGGACCTCCTAGTGTTAACACTGAGCCCCGCCGATCCAACACGACTGGTTTGCCGACGAAATAGTCTGATGTGGTTTCATCAGGCTTCCAGTTGCGACGACCACGAAGATCCATCTGCCAGCCCCGGCCCGCTAGCACACGCAAACTACAACTGTGCTCCCTGCTAGCTGTGCTGAAGCACCAATTTGAACTGCTCTCGGACTCACATATTGCTGTTCACTGGACCTTACGATCACTCAGCTGCACAGCTGATGCCTGCTGGACTGTTCCTTTACACGGTACCCTGTCCTGTTTATTCTGTTTAGTCTTAGCCCAAACGTTATCGCTATTTCCAGTTGTTGTCTTAGCTCTCTCTAATAACACCTGTGACTGCTTTATGCCTCTCTCCCATGTCAATTATGCCTTGCCTATTGCTGTTTGGGTTAGTTCTTATTATACAATTTCACTGTAGAACCCCTAGTCCCTCTCAAACGGCCTCATATAGTTCATTTGTTCCACCCCCTATACACGCCGAGACCGGCTCAATCGGTGCCTCCAATGACGCTATCTCTTTCATTGTTACCCAACGCTTAGGGTTACCTGAACTGTACTCATATCCTTCCATATCCTTTTCTGTACATAATGCCCTGAATCTTTTCTACAACGCCCGGAGAACTGCCCCCTTTATTCTATGTACCCAATGCACTAGAAGACCAGTTCTTAAAGCCTTTAGTCGTATCCTTATTCTAGTCCTCCTCTGTTCCTCTGGTGATGTAGAGGCTAACCCAGGCCCTGCAGCCCCCAGTATCACTCCTACTCCCCAGGAGCTATCATTTGTTGACTTCTGTAACCGTAAAAGTCTTGGTTTTCTGCACATAAATATCAGAAGCCTCCTTCCTAAGTTTGAGTTATTCACTGCGTTAGCACGCTCCGCCAACCCTGATGTTCTAGCAGTGTCTGAATCCTGGCTTAGGAAGGCCACCAAAAATTCTGAAATGTCCATCCCCAACTATAACATTTTCCGTCTAGATAGAACTGCCAAAGGGGGTGGAGTTGCAATCTACTGTAGAGATAGCCTGCAGAGCTCTATCATACTATCCAGGTCTGTGCCCAAAGAGTTTGAGCTTCTACTTCTAAAAATCCACCTTTCCAGAAATAAATCTCTCACTGTTGCCGCTTGCTACAGACCCCCTCAGCCCCCAGCTGTGCCCTGGACACCATATGTGAATTGATTGCCCCCATCTATCCTCAGAGTTCGTACTGCTTGGTGACCTAAATTGGGATATGCTTAACACCCCGGCCATCCTACAATCTAAACTAGATGCCCTCAATCTCACACAAATTATCAACGAACCTACCAGGTACAACCCTAAATCCGTAAACATGGATACCCTCATAGATATCATCCTGACTAACTTACCCTCTAAATACACCTCCGCTGTCTTCAACCAGGATCTCAGCGATCACTGCCTTATTGCCTGCGTCCGTAACGGGTCCGCGGTCAAACGACCACCCCTCATCACTGTCAAACGTTCCCAAAAACACTTCAGCGAGCAGGCCTTCCTAATTGTCCTGGCCCAGGTATCCTGGATGGATATAGATCTCATTCCGTCAGTAGAGGATGCCTGGATGTTCTTTAAAAGTAATTTCCTCTCAATCTTAAATAGACATGCCCCATTCAAAAAATACAGAACTAAGAACAGATATAGCCCCTGGTTCTCCTCAGACTTGACTGCCCTTGACCAGCACAAAAACATCCTGTGGCGTACTGCATTAGCATCAAATAGCCCCCGCGATATGCAACTTTTCTGGGAAGTTAGGAACCAATATACACAAGCAGTTAGGAAAGCAAAGGCTAACTTTTTCAAACAGAAATTTGCATCCTGTAGCACTAACTCCAAAAAGTTTTGGGACACTGTAAAGTCCATGGAAAATAAGAGCACTTCCTCCCAGCTGCCCACTGCACTGAGGCTAGGAAACACTATCACCACCGATAAATCTACAATAATCGAGAATTTCAACAAGCATTTTGCTACGGCTGGCCATGCTTTCCACCTGGCTACCACTACCCCGGCCACCAGCTCTGCACCCCTCCGCTGCAACTTGCCCATGCCCCCCGCTTCTCCTTCACACAAATCCAGACAGCTGATGTTCTGAAAGAGCTGCAAAATCTGGACCCTTACAAATCATCTGGGCTAGACAATCTGGACCCTTTCTTTCTAAAACTAGCCGCCGAAATTGTCGCAACCCCTATTACTAGCCTGTTCAACCTCTCTTTCGTAACGTCTGAGATCCCCAGAGATTGAAAGCTGCCGCGGTCATCCCCCTCTTCAAAGGGGGTGACACTCTAGATCCAAACTGTTACAGACCCATATCCATCCTGCCCTGCCTTTCAAAAGTTTTTGAAAGCCAAGTCAACAAACAGATCACCGACCATTTCGAATCCCACCGTACCTTCTCCGCTATGCAATCCGGTTTCGAGCTGGTCATGGGTGCACTTCAGCTACGCTCAAGGTCCTAAACAATATTATAACCGCGATCGATAATAGACAGTACTGTGCAGCCGTTTTCATTGACCTGGCCAAGGCTTTCGACTCTGTCAACCACCGCATTCTTATTGGCAGACTAAATAGCCTTGGTTTCTCAAATGACTGCCTCTCCTGGTTCACCAACTACTTCTCAGATAGAGTTCAATGTGTCAAATCGGAGGGCCTGTTGTCTGGACCTATGGCAGTCTCTATGGGGTGCCACAGGGTTCAATTCTTGGGCCGACTCTTTTCTCTGTGTATATCAATGACGTCGCTCTTGCTGCTGGTGACTCTCAGATCCACCTCTACGCAGACGACACCATTTTGTATACATCTGGCCCTTCATTGGACACTGTGTTAACAAACCTCCAAACGAGCTTCAATTCCATACAACACTCCTTCAGTAGCCTCCAACTGCTCTTAAACACTAGTAAAACTAAATGCATGCTCTTCAACCGAACGCTGCTTGCACCCGCCCACCCGACTAGAATCACTACACTCGACGGGTCTGACCTAGAGTATGTGGACAACTACAAATATCTAGGTGTCTGGTTAGACTGTAAACTCTCCTTCCAGACTCACATTAAGAATCTCCAATCCAAAGTTAAATCTAGAATCGGTTTCCTATTTCGCAACAAAGCCTCCTTCACTCATGCTGCCAAACATGCCCTCGTAAAACTGACTATCCTACCGATCCTTGACTTCGCGATGTCATTTACAAAATAGCCTCCAACACTCTACTCAGCAAATTGGATGTAGTCTATCACAGTCCCATCCGTTTTGTCTCCAAAGCCCCATATAATACCCACCACTGTGACCTGTACGCTCTTGTTGGCTGGTCCTCACTACATATTCGTCGCCAAACCCACTGGCTCCAGGCCATCTATAAATCACTGCTAGGCAAATCCCCGCCTTATCTTAGCTCATTGGTCACCATAGCAACACCCACCCGTAGTCTGCGCTCCAGCGGGTATATCTCACTGGTCATCCCCAAAGCCAACACCTCCTTTGGCCGCAATTCCTTCCAGTTCTCTGCTGCCAATGACTGGAACAAATTGCAAAAATCTCTGAAGCTGGAGACACTTATCTCCCTCACTAACTTTAAGCATCAGTTGTCAGAGCACCTTACCGATCACTGCACCTGTACACAGCCCATCTGAAATTAGCCCGACCAACTACCTCATCCCTATATTGTTATTTATTTAGCTCATTTGTACCCCAGTATCTCTATTTGCACATCATCTCTTGCACATCTATCATTCCAGTGTTAATACTAATTGTAATTATTTTGCACTATAGCCTATTTTATTGCCTTACCTCCATAACTTGCTAAATTTGCACACACTGTATATATATGTATTTCTGTTGTATTTTTTTTGACTTTGTTTTGTTTTACCCCATATGTAACTCTGTGTTGTTGTTTTTATCGCACTGCTTTGCTTTATCTTGGCCAGGTCGCAGTTGTAAATGAGAACTTGTTCTCAACTGGTTTACCTGGTTAAATAAAGGTGAAATAAAAATAAAAAATAAATAAAATAAAAGGTGTTGCCCATCTTCCCCATTATCCCCAGTGTATTTATACCTGTGTTCTCTGTTTGTCTGTTGCCAGTTCGTTTTGTCTCATCGAGCCTACCAGTGGTTTTCCCCTTGCTACTGTCTTTCTCAAGTTCCTGTTTTCTAGTTTTCCCAGTTTTGACCATTCTGCCTACCCTGACCCTGAGCCTGCCTGCCGTTCTGTACCTTGTCACACCACCCTGGATTATTGACCTCTGCCTGCCCTGACCCTGAGACTGCCTGCCGTTCTGTACCTTTTGGATTCTGATCTGGATTACTGACCTCTGCCTGCCCTTGACCTGTCGTTTGCCTGCCCCCTATTATTGTAATAAACATTTGTTACTTCGACACTGTCTGCATCTGGGTTTTCTCCTGAAACGTGATAGTACGAACTGGCCATGACTGACCCAGCAGACTCAGACCACCGGGAGGTGTTCAGTAAGGCCCGGGAAACTTCGCTTCCGCCGCACCGACCATACGACTGTGGAATCAACCTTCTCCCAGTCACCACCCAGCCCCGGGGACGACTGTACTCGCTGTCGGATCCGGAGACCAATGCTATGGAGACCTACAGTACCAGTCAAAAATGTGGACATACTTACTCATTCAAGGGTTTTTCTTAATTTTTACTATTTTCTACATTGTTGAATAATAGTGAAGACATCAAAACTATGAAAGAACACTTATGGAATCATGTAGTAACCCAAAAAGTGTTAAACAAATCAAAATATATTTAATATTTGAGATTCTTTAAGTAGCCACCCTTAGACTTGATGACAGCTTTGCACACTCTTGGCATTCTCTCAACCAGCTTCACCTGGAATGCTTTTCCAACAGTCTTGAAGGAGTTCCCACATATGCTGAGCACTTATTGGCTGCTTTTCCTTCAGTCTGCGGTCCGACTCATCCTAAACCATCTCAATTGGGTTGAGGTTAGGGGATTGTGGAGGCCAGGTTATCTGATGAAGCACTCCATCACGAATTGGCAGTGTTGAAGTGGCAGGACTGAGTATTTGTAGAGGTCTTGATTATGGAACAGGTTGCAGCTGGTGGGGATCTGCTCTGAATCCAGCACACCTGTCTCCGCCCACACAATCACACACACACACACACACACACACACACAGTGGCAGCAGGTCAAGGAGACATAAGATGAGCAGTAGAGGGCGTTGCAGGAGCAGATGTGACAGTACCCCCCTCTACCGACCAGGCTTATCTGGGTGTGAGGTATAGAAATCCCATAAGATGGAGGGGTCTAGAATGTGACGGCGGGGCACCCAGCCAGCCCGTATCCCTCCCAGTCCACCAGGAACTGCCATCCACGACTCCGACGGCGCACGTCTAGAACCTGCCAGACGGTATAGACAGGATGGTCATCGATGAGCCCAGGGGGTGGAGGAGCTGCTACAGGAGGAGACAGGGGACTGGAGCAGACAGGTTTAATCAGGGATACATGGAAGGTAGGATGGATCCTGAGAGAGGCTGGGAGTTTCAGGCTCACCGCAGAGGGGTTAATGACATGGTCAATTTCAAAGGGACCAATGAATTGGGGGGAAAGTTTCTTCGATGCCACCTTCAATGGCAGGTCCTTCGATGAGAGCCATACGTTTTGACCCGGGGTATAGACTGGAGCTGAGGCCCGGCGATGGTTGTCTTGGGACTGGGTCCTGTCAAAGGCAAGAAGAAGGGCAGCCCGGGCCTTCCTCCAGGTATGGTGACAACGGCACAGATGGTCCTGGACAGAGGGAATCACAACCTCAACCTCTAGGGCGGGGAACAAGGGGGGTTGGTAACCCAGAGCACACTTGAAGGGTGACATACCTGACGAGGCGTTGGTGAGGGTGTTGTGGGCATATTCAACCCAGGGTAGCTGGGCGCTCCAGGAGGAAGGGTTAGCAGAAGTCACGCAGCGTGGGGCAGTCTCCATCTCTTGGTTGGCCCGTTCGGTCTGGCCTTTGGTCTGGGGGTGATATCCAGAAGAAAGACTGACATTGATACCAAGAGCTGATCTCCATACCTGGGAGGTAAACTGGGGTCCTCTGTCGGAAATGAATTCAGTGGGGATGCCATGCAGACGAAACACATGGCATACTAACAGGTCCACAGTCTCCCTGGAGGATGGGAGCTTGGAGAGGGGAATGAAGTTAGCCATTTTGGAAAACCTGTCAATAATGGTGAGGATGACGGAGTTACCGTTAGATGGGGGAAGGCCAGTGACGGAGTCCAGGGCTATGTGTGACCAGTGGCGACTGGGTATGGGAAGAGGGCGGAGCAGACCGGAAGTGGGTTTAGTGGAGGTTTTGTTCCGGGCACAAACTGAACAGGCTGTGACAAACTCCCAGACATCTCTCTCCATGGTGGGCCACCAAACACGCTGACGCAGGAAGGCGAGGGTCCGGTTCATACCAGGGTGACAGGTGAGGTGGGTAGAATGGCCCCACTGAAGAACATCAGAGCAAACACAATCTGGGACAAACAGAGCATTACTAGGACCGTTACCGGGTCAGGCTGGTTCTGCTGAGCCTGGCGGATACGGGACTCAATCTCCCAGGTGACGGCGACAACGATGCAGGTGGATGGCGCAATGGCTTCTGGCTCGGTACCCGTGTTGTTGGTGGTGAACTGGCGAGAGAGGGCATTAGGCTTGGTAATCTTCGAACCAGGGCGATAAGTGAGTGTGAAATTGAATCTACTGAAGATCAAGCCCCACCTGGCTTGCCGGGAGTTCAGACGTTTGGCGGTCTGGATGTAGGACAGGTTTTTATGGTCAGTCCACACGATGAAGGGGGTTCCTCCAGAGCAAGCTTAACTGCCAGGAGTTCCCGGTTTCCGATGTCAAAATTCCTCCCTGCAGGTGAGAGCTTACGGGAAAAGAATGCACATGGGTGGACCTTCTGATCAGAGGGGGAACGTTGAGACAGAACAGCACCTACCCCGGTGTCAGAGGCGTCCACCTCCACGATGAACTGGAGTTCTGGGTCGGGCTGAGTAAGGACCGGAGTGGAGGTGAAGCGACGCTTGAGTTCCAGGAATGCTGCCTCTGCCTCAGGAGTCCAGTGGAACGGAGTGGAGGTGGAGGTGAGAGGGGTGAGAGGTGCTGCCAGACGGCTGTAGTTGCAGATGAAATGTCTGTAAAACTTTGCAAACCCCAGGAAACTCTGTAGCTGCTTCAGGTTGGAAGGAGCAGGCCACTCTGTGACTGCAATTAACTTGGCGGGATCCATACGTAACTGTCCCTGTGCAATAATATAACCCAGGAAAGAAACTGTGGCAGCATGGAACTCAGCATGGAACCCAAGAGCAGACTCAGACGAGGAGACTGGGATGAAGTAACCAAGGTATTTATTGAAACACAGGAGGGAGATGGAGTGCAGGTCAGGGGAAACTGCTGGAAACCAGGTGCGAAGGCTGGAGCGAGTGGGGTTGAGACAGGGTGAGCAGGTCCAGAGGGGAATCCAAAGGAGTAGTAGAGTGGGAAATCCAGGACAGAGTAGCAGGATGACGAGACGTGGGACTGGAGACAGGAAAAAGAGTCAGAGCGGGCAGAACTGTAGCGGAGAGGAAATCAGTGTCAGGCAAAGAAAACAGGCACAACAGGATAACAGGATCTGAATAGTAACACACGGCTAGACCCGTAGACTGACTGAGCAGAGATTACGATCTGGCAGCGTGGAAGTGGCAGGACTGAGTATTTGTAGAGGTCTTGATTATGGAACAGGTTGCAGCTGGTGGGGATCTGCTCTGACTCCAGCACACCTGTCTCCGCCCACACAATCACACACACAGAGAGAGAGAGAGAGAGAGAGGGAGAGGGAGAGAGTACTGGGGGAGTGGTGGCAGGTCAAGGAGACATAGGATGAGCAGCAGAGG